>NW_027010420.1:0-31991 GCF_036934945.1 Oncorhynchus masou masou
TACCAGACCCACCAGGTAGAGTTATAATGTTTACTACCAGGTAGAGTTATAATGTTTACTACCAGGAGTTATAATGTTTACTACCAGGTAGAGTTATAATGTTTACTACCAGGTAGAGTTATAATGTTTACTACCAGGTAGAGTTATAATGTTTACTACCAGACCCACCAGGTAGAGTTATAATGTTTACTACCAGGTAGAGTTATAATGTTTACTACCAGGTAGAGTTATAATGTTTACTACCAGGTAGAGTTATAATGTTTACTACCAGACCCACCAGGTAGAGTTATAATGTTTACTACCAGGTAGAGTTATAATGTTTACTACCAGGTAGAGTTATAATGTTTACTACCAGGTAGAGTTATAATGTTTACTACCAGACCCACCAGGTAGAGTTATAATGTTTACTACCAGGTAGAGTTATAATGTTTACTACCAGGTAGAGTTATAATGTTTACTACCAGGTAGAGTTATAATGTTTACTACCAGACCCACCAGGTAGAGTTATAATGTTTACTACCAGGTAGAGTTATAATGTTTACTACCAGACCCACCAGGTAGAGTTATAATGTTTACTACCAGGTAGAGTTATAATGTTTACTACCAGGTAGAGTTATAATGTTTACTACCAGACCCACCAGGTAGAGTTATAATGTTACTACCAGGTAGAGTTATATGTTTACTACCAGGTAGAGTTATAATGTTTACTACCAGGTAGAGTTATAATGTTTACTACCAGACCCACCAGGTAGAGTTATAATGTTTACTACCAGGTAGAGTTATAATGTTTACTACCAGGTAGAGTTATAATGTTTACTACCAGGTAGAGTTATAATGTTTCCTACCAGGTAGAGTTATAATGTTTACTACCAAGTAGAGTTATAATGTTTACTACCAGGTAGAGTTATAATGTTTACTACCAGGTAGAGTTATAATGTTTACTACCAGGTAGAGTTATAATGTTTACTACCAGGTAGAGTTATAATGTTTACTACCAGGTAGAGTTATAATGTTTACTACCAGGTAGAGTTGTAATGTTTACTACCAGGTAGAGTTGTAATGTTTACTACCAGGTAGAGTTGTAATGTTTACTACCAGGTAGAGTTATAATGTTTACTACCAGGTAGAGTTGTAATGTTTACTACAAGGTAGAGTTATAATGTTTACTACCGGGTAGAGTTATAATGTTTACTACCAGGTAGAGAGTTATCTTACCACACTGAGATATAATTCTGTTCTTCAACCATTTCTCATCTCTCCACAGATGATCAAACTGCAGGCATCCATCAAATACGGAGAAGGAGTACTCTGGAGCAAAGGTTAGTAGAGACTAGTATTGGACATATACTGGACTGTGGCCATAACTAGCACCAGAACTAGAACCATGACTAGAACCATAACTAGAACCATAACTAGAACCATGACTAGAACCATGACTAGAACCATGACTAGAACATCAATTGAACCATGACTAGAACCAGAACTAGAACCATGACTGGAACCACTGACTTGAACCTGAACTAGATCTAGAACCTTGACTAGAACCATGACTAGAACATCGATAGAACCCTGATTAGAACCTGAACCAGAACCATGACTAAACCCATGACTAGAACCTGAACTAGACCTATGACTAGAACCTGAACTAGACATCAATAGAACCATAATAGAACCATGGCGAGAACCATGACTAGAACCATAACTAGAACCATGACTAGAACTAAGTAGTAGAACATCAATAGAACCATGACTAGAACCAGAACTAGAACCATGACTAGAACACTGACTAGAGCCATGACTAGAACATCAATAGAGCCATGACTCGTGCAAAACTAGAACCAGAACTAAATCAGAACCATAACTAGAACCAGAAGACTAGTACCATCATTAAATCATAACCATAACTAGAACTGTAACTAAACCATAACTAAACTATCATTAGAGTCAGAACTAGAACCCAGAACTAAACCATAACTAGAACCAAAACTTAACCAGAACTAGAACAGAACTAAACCAGAACCGGAACTAGACCCAGATCTAGAACCATAACTAACCAGAACTAGAACAGAACTAGACCCAGAACTAGAACCCATACCTTAACCAGAACTAGAACCATAACAACCAGAACTAGAACAGAACTAGACCCAGAACTAGAACCATACCTTACCAGAACTAGAACCATAACTTAACTAGTACTAGAACAGAACTAAACCAAAACCGGAACTAGACCCAGAACTAGAACCAGAACCTAACCAGAACTAGAACCGAACTTAACCAGAACTAGACCCAAAACTAGAACCAAAACTTAACAGAACTAGAACAGAACTAAACCAGAACTAGACCCAGAACTAGAACCATAACTTAACCAGAACCAGAACTAGAACAGAACTAGACCCAGAACTAGAACCATACCTTAACCCAGAACTAGAACCATAACTTAACCAGTACTAGAACAGAACTAAACCAGAACCGGAACTAGACCCCAGAACTAGAACCAAATTTAACCAGAATTTAACCAGAACTAGACCCAGAACTAGAAGCATACCTTAATCAGAACTAGAACAGAACTAAACCAGAACTGGAACTAGAACCATAACTTAACCAGAACTAAAGACCAGAAACATGTACCTGGTAGTTACTGTATGTCATGAGGTCAGGAGAACCTAATATAACATGGTAGTTACTGTATGTCATGAGGTCAGGAGAACCTAATATAACCTGGTAGTTACTGTATGTCATGAGGTCAGGAGAACCTAATATAACCTGGTAGTTACTGTATGTCATGAGGTCAGGAGAACCTAATATAACCTGGTAGTTACTGTATGTCATGAGGTCAGGAGGAACCTAATATAACATAGTTACTGTATGTCATGAGGTCAGGAGAACCTAATATAACCTGGTAGTTACTGTATGTCATGAGGTCAGGAGAACCTAATATAACCTGGTAGTTACTGTATGTCATGAGGTCAGGAGAACCTAATATAACCTGGTAGTTACTGTATGTCATGAGGTCAGGAGAACCTAATATAACCAGGTAGTTACTGTATGTCATGAGGTCAGGAGAACCTAATATAACCTGGTAGTTACTGTATGTCATGAGGTCAGGGAGAACCTAATATAACCTGGTAGTTACTGCATGTCATGAGGTCAGGAGAACTAACTATAACCTGGTAGTTACTGTATGTCATGAGGTCAGGAGAACCTAATATAACCTGGTAGTTACTGTATGTCATGAGGTCAGGAGAACCTAATATAACCTGGTAGTTACTGTATGTCATGAGGTCAGGAGAACCTAATATAACCTGCAGTAGTTACTGTATGTCATGAGGTCAGGAGAACCTAATATAACCTGGTAGTTACTGTATGTCATGAGGTCAGGAGAACCTAATATAACCTGGTAGTTACTGTATGTCATGAGGTCAGGAGAACCTAATATAACCTGGTAGTTACTGTATGTCATGAGGTCAGGAGAACCTAATATAACCTGGTAGTTACTGTATGTCATGAGGTCAGGAGAACCTAATATAACCTGGTAGTTACTGTATGTCATGAGGTCAGGAGAACCTAATATAACCTGGTAGTTACTGTATGTCATGAGGTCAGAGAACCTAATATAACCTGTAGTTACTGTATGTCATGAGGTCAGGAGAACCTAATATAACCAGGTAGTTACTGTATGTCATGAGGTCAGGAGAACCTAATATAACCTGGTAGTTACTGTATGTCATGAGGTCAGAGAACCTAATATAACCTGGTAGTTACTGTATGTCATGAGGGTCAGGAGAACCTAATATAACCTGGTAGTTACTGTATGTCATGAGGTCAGGAGAACCTAATATAACCTGGTAGTTACTGTATGTCATGAGGTCAGAGAACCTAATATAACCTGGTAGTTACTGTATGTCATGAGGTCAGGAGAACCTAATATAACCTGGTAGTTACTGTATGTCATGAGGTCAGGAGAACCTAATATAACCTGGTAGTTAACCTGGTGTATGTCATGAGGTCAGGAGAACCTAATATAACCTGGTAGTTACTGTATGTCATGAGGTCAGGAGAACCTAATATAACCTGGTAGTTACTGTATGTCATGAGGTCAGGAGAACCTAATATAACCTGGTAGTTACTGTATGTCATGAGGTCAGGAGAACCTAATATAACCTGGTAGTTACTGTATGTCATGAGGTCAGGGAGAACCTAATATAACCTGGTAGTTACTGTATGTCATGAGGTCAGGAGAACCTAATATAACCTGGTAGTTACTGTATGTCATGAGGTCAGGAGAACCTAATATAACCTGGTAGTTACTGTATGTCATGAGGTCAGGAGAACCTAATATAACCTGGAAGTTACTGTATGTCATGAGGTCAGGAGAACCTAATATAACCTGGTAGTTACTGTATGTCATGAGGTCAGGAGAACCTAATATAACCTGGTAGTTACTGTATGTCATGAGGTCAGGAGAACCTAATATAACCTGGTAGTTACTGTATGTCATGAGGTCAGGAGAACCTAATATAACCTGGTAGTTACTGTATGTCATGAGGTCAGGAGAACCTAATATAACCTGGTAGTTACTGTATGTCATGAGGTCAGGAGAACCTAATATAACCTGGTAGTTACTGTCATGAGGTCCGGAGAACCTAATATAACCTGGTAGTTACTGTATGTCATGAGGTCAGGAGAACCTAATATAACCTGGTAGTTACTGTATGGCATGAGGTCAGGAGAACTTAATATAACCTGGTAGTTACTGTATGTCATGAGGTCCGGAGAACCTAATATAACCTGGTAGTTACTGTATGTCATGAGGTCTGGAGAACCTAATATAACCTGGTAGTTACTGTATGTCATGAGGTCAGGAGAACCTAATATAACCTGGTAGTTACTGTATGTCATGAGGTCAGGAGAACCTAATATAACCTGGTAGTTACTGTATGTCATGAGGGTCAGGAGAACCTAATATAACCTGGTAGTTTACTGTATGTCATGAGGTCAGGAGAACCTAATATAACCTGGTAGTTACTGTATGTCATGAGGTCAGGAGAACCTAATATAACCTGGTAGTTACTGTATGTCATGAGGTCAGGAGAACCTAATATAACCTGGTAGTTACTGTATGTCATGAGGTCAGGAGAACCTAATATAACCTGGTAGTTACTGTATGTCATGAGGTCAGGAGAACCTAATATAACCTGGTAGTTACTGTATGTCATGAGGTCAGGAGAACCTAATATAACCTGGTAGTTACTGTATGTCATGAGGTCAGGAGAACCTAATATAACCTGGTAGTTACTGTATGTCATGAGGTCAGGAGAACCTAATATAACCTGGTAGTTACTGTATGTCATGAGGTCAGGAGAACCCTAATATGCAACCTGGTAGTTACTGTATGTCATGAGGTCAGGAGAACCTATTATAACCTGGTAGTTACTGTATGTCATGAGGTCAGGAGAACCTAATATAACCTGGTAGTTACTGTATGTCATGAGGTCAGGAGAACCTAATATAACCTGGTAGTTACAATGTCATGAGGTCAGGAGAACCTAATATAACCAGGTAGTTACTGTATGTCATGAGGTCAGGAGAACCTAATATAACCTGGTAGTTACTGTATGTCATGAGGTCAGGAGAACCTAATATAACATGGTAGTTACTGTATGTCATGAGGTCAGGAGAACCTAATATAACCTGGTGGTTACCGTATGTCATGAGGTCAGGAGAACCTAATATAACCTGGTAGTTACTGTATGTCATGAGGTCAGAGAACCTAATAACATGGTAGTTACTGTAGTCATGACAGGAGAACCCCATGGTAGTTACTGTATGTCATGAGGTCAGGAGAACCTAATATAACCTGGTAGTTACTGTATGTCATGAGGTCAGGAGAACCTAATATAACCTGGTAGTTACTGTATGTCATGAGGTCAGGAGAACCTAATATAACCTGGTAGTTACTGTATGTCATGAGGTCAGGAGAACCTAATATAACCTGGTAGTTACTGTATGTCATGAGGTCAGGAGAACCTAATATAACCTGGTAGTTACTGTATGTCATGAGGTCAGGAGGAACCTAATATAACCTGGTAGTTACTGTATGTCATGAGGTCAGGAGAACCTAATATAACCTGGTAGTTACTGTATGTCATGAGGTCAGAGAACCTAATATAACCTGGTAGTTACTGTATGTCATGAGGTCAGGAGAACCTAATATAACCTGGTAGTTACTGTATGTCATGAGGTCAGGAGAACCTAATATAACCTGGTAGTTACTGTATGTCATGAGGTCAGGAGAACCTAATATAACCTCTTATAACTGCTTAGTTAGTGTTTTTGATCCATTTAGAAACCCTTGAGACCCCTTATAACAAATGTTCTCAACGAATACGCCCTTATGACTCCCTATAACCCTTTATGACCTCTTATAAGGCCTTTATGAACCCTCTCCCTGTCAGACACTGGTAGAGCAGCTTCCCCAGGACGACCCAGACTATGACGTGGACATGGGCTGTCTACTCTACAAGGAGGGGAGCAATGAGGAGGCTTACACCCCAGAAGTTCATGTCTGCCATGCAGGTGCTGGGCTACCAACCAGGTAACTGCACGCACACACTCACACACACACCAAGCAAAACGTCTAACCTTTTGCCTGTCCTACAAGTCTCTTGGATTTGCTGAATCTCTTCTTCCCCTAATTCTCTCCTCCTCTCCCTCCCTCTCTCCTCTCCCCATAATTCTCTCCCCTTCTCTCCCCTCTCTCCTCTCCCCCATAATTCTCTCCTTCTCTCCCCTCCCTCTCCTCTCCCCCATAATTCTCTTTTCCCATCCCTCCCTCTCCTCTCCCCCTAATTCTCTCCTTTCCATCCCTCCCTCTTCCTCTCCCCCCAATTCCTCCTCTCCCTCCCCTCTCTCCTCTCCCCCCAATTCCTCTCCTCCTCTCCCTCCCTCCCTCCTCTCCCTCCCCTATCTCTGTCCCCTCCCCTAATTCCCTCCTCCTCTCCCTGCCTCTCTCTCTCCTCCCTCCTGTCTCCCAGAACTGTCCTACAACATAGGTCTGTGCTACTACAGTATGAAACAGTATGGTCAGGCCCTCAAGTTCATCGGAGAGATCATCGAGAGAGGGATCAGGGAACATCCAGGTCGGCTTTAAAATGACAGCGCACCTGTTTAGTTAGATACCTGATCACTCTGTTGGGGTTTCCCTTAGCGACCCTCCTTCTCATCCATGTTTTCCCTGACCATCCTGTGTCTCTCTGTGCTGTGTGTGTGTCTCGTCGTCCAGAGCTGAGGAGTTGGCATGACGACAGGGCATTGACGTGAGGAGTGTTGGGAACACCCTGATCCTACATGAGACCGCCCTCATGACTTCAACCTCAAGGCTGCTATAGAATACCAGCTCAAAAACTGTGAGTACGTTCCCAGCAGCCTTGTGGTTAGAGTATCCGCCCTGAGATTGAAGGGTTGGGAGTTCAATCCCCGGCCGAGTCGTAACAAAAACTGTAAAAAATGGGACCCGATTGACTCTCTGCTTGACTCTCAGCATTAAGGAGATAGATTGGTGTCTAAAGCCCTGTGATAGACTAGCATTCTGTCCAGGGGGTGTACTGTGATAGACTAGCATTCTGTCCAGGGTGTACTGTGCTAGACTAGCATTCTGTCCAGGGTGTACTGTGATAGACTAGCATTCTGTCCAGGGGTGTACTGTGATAGACTAGCATTCTGTCCAGGGTGTACTGTGATAGACTAGCATTCTGTCCAGGGGGTACTGTGATAGACTAGCATTCTGTCCAGGGGTGTACTGTGATAGACTAGCATTGTACTGTGATAGACTAGCATTCTGTCCAGGGGGTGTACTGTGATAGACTAGCATTGTACTGTGATAGGACTAGCATTCTGTCCAGGGGGTGTACTGTGATAGCAGCATTCTGTCCAGGGGGTGTACGGTGATAGACTAGCATTCTGTCCAGGGGGTGTACTGTGATAGACTAGCATTCTGTCCAGGGGGTGTACTGTGATAGACTAGCATTCTGTCCAGGGGTGTACTGTGATAGACTAGCATTCTGTCCAGGGGGTGTACTGTGATAGACTAGCATTCTGTCTAGGGTGTACTGTGATAGACTAGCATTCTGTCCAGGGGGTGTACTGTGATAGACTACATTCTGTCCAGGGGGTGTACTGTGATAGACTAGCATTCTGTCCAGGGGTGTACAGGTGATAGACTAGCATTCTGTCCAGGGGGTGTACTGTGATAGACTAGCATTCTGTCCAGGGGTGTACTGTGATAGACTAGCATTCTGTCCAGGGTGTACTGTGATAGACTAGCATTCTGTCCAGGGGGTGTACTGTGATAGACTAGCATTCTGTCCAGGGTGTACTGTGATAGACTACATTCTGTCCAGGGGTGTACTGTGATAGACTAGCATTCTGTCCAGGGGGTGTACTGTGATAGACTAGCATTCTGTCCAGGGGGTGTACTGTGATAGACTAGCATTCTGTCCAGGGTGTACTGTGATAGACTAGCATTCTGTCCAGGGGGTGTACTGTGATAGACTAGCATTCTGTCCAGGGGTGTACTGTGATAGACTAGCATTCTGCCCAGGGGCATACTGTGATAGACTAGCATTCTGCACTGTGATAGACTAGCATTCTGTCCAGGGTGTACTGTGATAGACTAGCATTCTGTCCAGGGGTGTACTGTGATAGACTAGCATTCTGTCCAGGGGTGTACTGTGATAGACTAGCATTCTGTCAGGGGTGTACGGTGATAGACTAGCATTCTGTCAGGGGGTGTACTGTGATAGACTAGCATTCTGTCCAGGGTGTACTGTGATAGACTAGCATTCTGTCCAGGGGTGTACTGTGATAGACTAGCATTCTGTCCAAGGGGGTGTACTGTGATAGACTAGCATTCTGTCCAGGGTGTACTGTGATAGAACTAGCATTCTGTCCAGGGGGTGTACTGTGATAGACTAGCATTCTGTCCAGGGGGTGTACTGTGATAGACTAGCATTCTGTCCAGGGGGTGTACTGTGATAGACTAGCATTCTGTCCAGGGGTGTACTGTGATAGACTAGCATTCTGTCCAGGGGGTGTACTGTGATAGACTAGCATTCTGTCCAGGGGGTGTACTGTGATAGACTAGCATTCTGTCCAGGGGGTGTACTGTGATAGACTAGCATTCTGTCCAGGGGGTGTACTGTGATAGACTAGCATTCTGTCCAGGGGGTGTACTGTGATAGACTAGCATTCTGTCCAGGGGGTGTACTGTGATAGACTAGCATTCTGTCCAGGGGGTGTACTGTGATAGACTAGCATTCTGTCCAGGGGGTGTACTGTGATAGACTAGCATTCTGTCCAGGGGGTGTACTGTGATAGACTAGCATTCTGTCCAGGGGGTGTACTGTGATAGACTAGCATTCTGTCCAGGGGGTGTACTGTGATAGACTACCTACATGTACATATTACCTCAATTACCTCGACTAACCGGTGCCCCTGCATTATATAGCCTCAGCTATTGTTATTTTACTGCTGCTCTTTAATTTGTTGTTACTTTAATCTATTTTTTACTTAAACTGCTTGTAAGTTTAAGGGCTTGTAAGTAAGCTCAACTCTGTCTCTCTGTCTGTCTGTCCAGTGTACTGTGATAGACTAGCATTCTGTCCAGGGGGTGTACTGTGATAGACCATTCTGTCCAGGGGGTGTGATGCCTCCCTAGCATTCTGTCCAGGGGGTGTACTGTGACCAGGCTGTCAGAAATTTGTGTCTGTGTATGCTGCTACTCTCTGTTTATAATCAGCATAGTCACTTTACCACTCATGTACATAGGTTCAATTAGACTAAGTGCCCCTGCACATTATATAGGTCCATCTCTATTTTACTGCTGCTCTTTAATTTCTTGTTGTTTTGTTTTTTTAATCTATTTTTTACTTAAACTGCTTGTAAGTTTAAGGGCTTGTAAATAGCTCAACTCTGTCTCTGTCTGTCTGTCTCCAGGCGATGCAGCTCAGGAGGCCTTGACTGACATGCCTCCCCAGATCAGAGGAGGTACTGTGTGTGTACTTGTGTGTGTGTGTGTATGTCAGCCCTTACCACTCATGTAGGTTGGAGACAGTGAACGCTGTAAGGTCCATCTCTATCTGTGGCTCAGTGGGTGCTGCCCTCTAGTGACCATCTATATTAACACACACACACTGATGGGAACCAGGAGCCTCTGTGCTGTTGTGTGTGTGTGTGTGTGTGTGTGTGTGTGTGTGTGTGTGTGTGTGTGTGTGTGTGTGTGTGTGTGTGTGTGTGTGTGGAGACATTCCCCCTTCTAACCAATGGACAATGAAATATCCTTTTAATTTGTTTTATTTGATCCTGTATTTAACTAGGCAAGTTAGTTAAGAACAAATAGTTATTTCCACATGTCTGTTGTCTTGTGATTTAATTTGTTTATTTGATCCTGTATTTAACTAGGCAAGTTAGTTAAAGAACTGTTGTGGCGTGTGTGTGTGTGTGTGTGTGTGTGTGTGTGTGTGTGGAGACAATTCCCCTTCTAACCAATGGACAATGAAATATCCTTTTAATTTGTCTTATTTGATCACTGTATTTAACTAGGCAGTTAGTTAAATAACAAATGGTTATTTTCACGTCTGTTGTCTTGTAGTTTTTAATTTGTTTTATTTGATCCTGTATTTAACTAGGCAAGTTAGTTAAGAACAAATGGTTATTTCCACATGTCTGTTGTGTTGTAGGAGCTGGACCCAGTGATGGCTCCACAGCCAGGCCCTGATGAACATGGATAAGAAGCCATCGGAGGGTTTTGAGAAACTGGCCTTCCTCCTGCAGCAGATCCCCTTCCCCCGGTCACCTTCGGAAACCTGCTGCTGCTCTACTGCAAATATGAGGTAGGGCATTCTACGGTACTATAGTATATTATACAGTACTGTACTATATTATACTGTAGTCTAATATATTATACAGTACTATACTACACTGCAAATATGAGGTAGGGCATTCTACGGTACTATAGTATATTATACTATTATACAGTACTATATTATACTATACTCTACTGTACTCTACTATACTGCAAATATGAGGTAGGGCATTCTACGGTACTATAGTATATTATACTATTATACAGTACTATATTATACTATACTCTACTGTACTCTACTATACTGCAAATATGAGGTAGGGCATTCTACGGTACTATAGTATATTATACTATTATACAGTACTATATTATACTATACTCTACTGTACTCTACTATACTGCAAATATGAGGTAGGGCATTCTACGGTACTATAGTATATTATACTATTATACAGTACTCTATTATATTATACTGTAGTCTAATATATTATACTGTACTCTACTACACTGCAAATATGAGGTAGGGCATTCTACGGTACTATAGTATATTATACAGTACTGTACTATATTATACTGTAGTCTAATATATTATACAGTACTATACTACACTGCAAATATGAGGTTGGGCATTCTACGGTACTATAGTATATTATACTATTATACAGTACTCTACTATATTATACTGTACTCTACTATACTGCAAATATGAGGTAGGGTATTCTACGGTACTATAGTATATTATACTATTATACAGTACTCTATTATATTATACTGTAGTCTACTATATTATACTGTACTCTACTATACTGCAAATATGAGGTAGGGCATTCTACGGTACTATAGTATATTATACTATTATACAGTACTATACTATATTATACTGTAGTCTAATATATTATACTGTACTCTACTACACTGCAAATATGAGGTAGGGCATTCTACGGTACTATAGTATATTATACTATTATACAGTACTATATTATACTATACTCTACTGTACTCTACTATACTGCAAATATGAGGTAGGGTATTCTACGGTACTATAGTATATTATACTATTATACAGTACTCTACTATATTATACTGTAGTCTAATATATTATACTGTACTCTACTACACTGCAAATATGAGGTAGGGCATTCTACGGTACTATAGTATATTATACTGTAGTCTAATATATTATACTATTATACTGTACTCTACTATATTATACTGTACTCTACTGTACTCTACTATATTATACTATTATACTATTATACAGTACTATATTATACTATACTCTACTGTACTCTACTATACTGCAAATATGAGGTAGGGCATTCTACGTGTACTATACTATATTATACTATTATACAGTACTCTACTATATTATACTGTAGTCTAATATATTATACTATTATACTGCACTCTACTATATTATACTGTACTCTACTGTACTCTACTATATTATACTATTATACTATTATACAGTACTATATTATACTATACTCTACTGTACTCTACTCTATTATACTATTATACAGTACTGTACTATATTATACTGTAGTCTAATATATTATACTGTACTCTACTATACTGCAAATATGAGGTAGGGTATTCTACGGTACTATAGTATATTATACTATTATACTGTACTATATTATACTGTAGTCTAATATATTATACTGTACTCTACTATACTGCAAATATGAGGTAGGGTATTCTACGGTACTATAGTATATTATACTATTATACAGTACTCTACTATATTATACTGTAGTCTAATATATTATACTATTATACTGTACTCTACTATACTGCAAATATATGAGGTAGGGCATTCTATGGTACTATAGTACATTATACTATTATACAGTACTATACTATATTATACTGTAGTCTAATATATTATACTATTATACTGTACTATATTATACTATACTCTACTGTATTCTACTCTATTATACTATTATACTGTATTCTACTATGTTATACTGTAGTCTAATATATTATACTATTATACTGTACTCTACTATATTATACTATACTCTACTGTACTCTACTATATTGTACTATTATACTATTATACAGTACTATATTATACTATACTCTACTGTACTCTACTATATTATACTGTACTCTACTATTATACTGTACTCTACTATTATACTGTACTATACTGTACTCTACTGTTATACTGTACTCTACTGTACTCTACTATTATACTGTACTCTACTGTTATACTGTACTCTAC
Organism: Oncorhynchus masou masou; assembly: GCF_036934945.1. Classification (NCBI taxonomy): domain Eukaryota; kingdom Metazoa; phylum Chordata; class Actinopteri; order Salmoniformes; family Salmonidae; genus Oncorhynchus; species Oncorhynchus masou. The sequence continues at coordinate 13,095 of NW_027010420.1, forward strand.
TGTTATACTGTACTCTACTGTTATACTGTACTCTACTATACTCTACTATTATACTGAACTCTACTGTTATACTGTACTATACTATTATACTGTACTCTACTGTACTCTACTGTTATACTGTACTCTACTGTTATACTGTACTCTACTGTACTCTACTATTATACTGTACTCTACTGTTATACTGTACTATACTATTATACTGTACTCTACTGTATTCTACTGTTATACTGTACTCTACTATTATACTGTACTCTACTGTACTCTACTGTTATACTGTACTCTACTGTTATACTGTACTCTACTGTACTCTACTATTATACTGTACTCTACTGTTATACTGTACTATACTATTATACTGTACTCTACTGTATTCTACTGTTATACTGTACTCTACTATTATACTGTACTCTACTGTACTCTACTGTTATACTATACTCTACTGTTATACTGTACTCTACTGTTATACTGTACTCTACTGTACTCTGCTGTTATACTGTACTCTACTATTATACTGTACTCTACTATTATACTGTACTCTACTGTTATACTGTACTCTACTATTATACTGTACTCTACTATTATACTATACTCTACTATTATACTGAACTCTACTGTTATACTGTACTATACTATTATACTGTACTCTACTGTATTCTACTGTTATACTGTACTATACTATTATACTGTACTCTACTATTATACTGTACTCTACTGTACTCTACTGTTATACTATACTCTACTGTTATACTGTACTCTACTGTTATACTGTACTCTACTGTACTCTACTATTATACTGTACTCTACTGTTATACTGTACTATACTATTATACTGTACTATACTGTACTCTACTGTTATACTGTACTCTACTATTATACTGTACTCTACTGTTATACTGTACTCTACTATTATACTGTACTATACTGTACTCTACTGTTATACTGTACTCTATTGGTATACTATACTCTACTATTATACTGTACTCTACTGTTATACTCTACTGTTATACTATACTCTACTGTACTCTACTGTTATACTGTACTCTACTGTTATACTCTACTGTACTCTACTGTACTCTACTATTATACTGTACTCTACTGTTATACTCTACTGTTATACTGTACTCTATTGGTATACTATACTCTACTGTACTCTACTGTTATACTGTACTCTACTGTTATACTCTACTGTACTCTACTGTACTCTACTATTATACTGTACTCTACTGTACTCTACTGTTATACTGTACTCTACTATTATACTGTACTCTACTGTACTCTACTGCTATACTGTACTCTACTATTATACTGTACTCTACTGTACTCTACTGTTATACTGTACTCTATTGGTATACTATACTCTACTGTACTCTACTGTTATACTCTACTGTTATACTATACTCTACTGTACTCTACTGTTATACTGTACTCTACTGTTATACTCTACTGTACTCTACTGTACTCTACTATTGTACTGTACTCTACTGTTATACTCTACTGTTATACTGTACTCTATCGGTATACTATAATCTACTGTACTCTACTGTTATACTCTACTGTTATACTATACTCTACTGTACTCTACTGTTATACTGTACTCTACTGTTATACTCTACTGTACTCTACTGTACTCTACTATTATACTCTACTCTACTGTTATACTGTACTCTACTGTTATACTGTACTCTACTGTTATACTGTACTCTACTATTATACTGTACTCTACTGTTATACTCTACTGTTATACTGTACTCTACTGTTATACTGTACTCTACTATTATACTGTACTCTACTGTACTCTACTATTATACTGTACTCTACTATCATACTGTACTCTACTGTTATACTGTACTCTACTATTATACTGTACTCTACTGTTATACTGTACTCTACTGTTACACTGTACTCTACTGTACTCTACTATTATACTGTACTCTACTGTTATACTGTACTCTACTGTACTCTACTGTTATACTGTACTCTACTATTATACTGTACTCTACTATTATACTGTACTCTACTGTACTCTACTATTATACTGTACTCTACTGTTATACTGTACTCTACTGTACTCTACTGTTATACTGTACTCTACTGTTATACTGTACTCTACTGTTATACTGTACTCTACTATTATACTGTACTCTACTGTTATACTGTACTCTACTGTACTCTACTGTTATACTGTACTCTACTGTTATACTGTACTATACTATTATACTGTATTCTACAGTTATACTGTACTCTACTATTATACTGTACTCTACTGTTATACTGTACTATACTATTATACTGTATTCTACTGTTATACTGTACTCTACGGTTATACTGTACTCTACTGTACTCTACTATTATACTGTACTATACTATTATACTGTACTCTACTATTATACTGTACTCTACTGTTATACTGTACTCTACTGTTATACTGTATTCTACTGTTATACTGTACTCTACTGGTTATACTGTACTCTACTGTACTCTACTATTATACTGTACTATACTATTATACTGTATTCTACTGTTATACTGTACTCTACTATTATACTGTACTCTACTGTTATACTGTACTATACTATTATACTGTATTCTACTGTTATACTGTACTCTACGGTTATACTGTACTCTACTGTACTCTACTATTATACTGTACCAAACTATTATACTGTACTATACTATTATACTGTATTCTACTGTTATACTGTACTCTACTGTTATACTGTACTGTACTCTACTATTATACTGTACTATACTATTATACTGTACTATACTATTATACTGTACTCTACGGTTATACTGTACTCTACTGTACTCTACTATTATACTGTACTCTACTGTTATACTGTACTCTACTATTATACTGTACTCTACTATTATACTGTACTCTACTGTTATACTCTACTGTTATACTGTACTCTACTATTATACTGTACTCTACTATTATACTGTACTCTACTGTACTCTACTATTATACTGTACTCTACTATCATACTGTACTCTACTGTTATACTGTACTCTACTATTATACTGTACTCTACTGTTATACTGTACTCTACTGTTATACTGTACTCTACTGTTACACTGTACTCTACTGTTATACTGTACTCTACTATTATACTGTACTCTACTGTTATACTGTACTCTACTGTACTCTACTGTTATACTGTACACTGTTATACTGTACTCTACTATTATACTGTACTCTACTGTTATACTGTACTCTACTGTACTCTACTGTTATACTGTACTCTACTGTTATACTGTACTATACTATTATACTGTATTCTACTGTTATACTGTACTATACTGTACTCTACTGTTATACTGTACTATACTGTACTCTACTGTTATACTGTACTCTACTATTATACTGTACTATACTATTATACTGTATTCTACTGTTATACTGTACTCTACGGTTATACTGTACTCTACTGTACTCTACTATTATACTGTATTCTACTGTTATACTGTACTCTACTATTATACTGTACTCTACTGTTATACTGTACTCTACTGTTATACTGTACTATACTGTACTCTACTATTATACTGTACTCTACTGTTATACTGTACTATACTATTATACTGTATTCTACTGTTATACTGTACTCTACGGTTATACTGTACTCTACTGTACTCTACTGTTATACTGTACTCTACTGTTATACTGTACTCTACTATTATACTGTACTCTACTATTATACTGTACTATACTGTACTCTACTGTTATACTGTACTCTACTGTACTCTACTATTATACTGTACTCTACTGTTATACTGTACTCTACTATTATACTGTACTATACTGTACTCTACTGTTATACTGTACTCTACTATTATACTGTACTCTACTATTATACTGTACTATACTGTACTCTACTGTTATACTGTACTCTACTGTACTCTACTATTATACTGTACTCTACTATTATACTGTACTCTACTGTTATACTGTACTCTACGGTTATACTGTACTCTACTGTTATACTGTACTCTACTGTACTCTACTACTGTATATCTACTATACTCTCTCTCTTTCTCTCCTTACATTCTCTCTCTGTCTCAGTATTTTGATCTGGCTGCTGATGTGATGGCAGAGAATGCACACCTCACCTACAAGTTCCTCACCCCGGTAAGAACCACAGCTCCCTTTTATTGTCCTATATGTTCATACTACATCCCTACGGTCAGTCACTAGGGATAGTTTTACTTCAAAAGCACACATGTTAGTCTGACCCTGAAGTGATGTCCACGTTCCATTTTTCCATGTGGGATTGAAAGACCTCTATATAAATCCTATGGGATTGAAAGACCTCTATATAAATCCTGTGGGATTGATAGACCTCTATATAAATCCTGTTCTGGATTGAAAGACCTCTATATAAATCCTGTGGGATTGAAAGACCTCTATATAAATCCTATGGGATTTAAAGACCTCTATATAAATCCTGTGGGATTGAAAGACCTCTATATAAGACCTCTATATAAGACCTCTATATAAATCCTGTGGGATTGAAAGACCTCTATATAAATCCTATGGGATTGAAAGACCTCTATATAAATCCTATGGGATTGAAAGACCTCTATATAAATCCTATGGGATTGAAAGACCTCTATATAAATCCTATGGGATTGATAGACCTCTATATAAATCCTGTGGGATTGAAAGACCTCTATATAAATCCTATGGGATTGAAAGACCTCTATATAAATCCTATGGGATTGATAGACCTCTATATAAATCCTATGGGATTGAAAGACCTCTATATAAATCCTGTGGGATTGAAAGACCTCTATACAAGACCTCTATATAAATCCTATGGGATTGAAAGACCTCTATATAAGACCTCTATATAAATCCTATGGGATTGAAAGACCTCTATATAAATCCTGTGGGATTGAAAGACCTCTATATAAATCCTGTGGGATTGAAAGACCTCTATATAAATCCTATGGGATTGAAAGACCTCTATATAAATCCTATGGGATTGAAAGACCTCTATATAAATCCTATGGGATTGAAAGACCTCTATATAAATCCTGTGGGATTGAAAGACCTCTATATAAGTCCTATGGGATTGAAAGACCTCTATATAAATCCTATGGGATTGAAAGACCTCTATATAAATCCTATGGGATTGAAAGACCTCTATATAAATCCTATGGGATTGAAAGACCTCTATATAAGACCTCTATATAAATCCTGTTCTTGCTCCACATCCCCAATTCATGTTCTGGTCCTCCTTCTCCTGCTATGTAATAAACAGTTGATCTATGTGGTCTCTACCGTTCCAGTATCTGTATGAGTTTCTGGACGCCATGTTGACCTGCCAGACAGCTCCAGAGGAGGTAACAACAAAACGACACACTATTTACACCCTGTACCACCTACTACCTAGTACGAATCACTCTCATACTACCTAGTACTACTCACTATACTACCTAGTACGAATCACTCTATACTACCTACTACCTAGTACTATCACTATACCACCTACTACCTAGTACTAATCACTATTCCACCTACTACCTAGTACTAATCACTATACTACCTAGTACTACTCACTATACTACCTACTACCTAGTACCAATCACTATACTACCTACTACCTAGTACTACTCACTATACTACCTACTACCTAGTACCAATCACTATACTACCTACTACCTAGTACCAATCACTATACTTCCTACGACATAGTACTAATCACTCTATACTACCTACTACCTAGTACTAATCATTATACTACCTACTCCCTAGTACTAATCACTATATACTACCTACTACCTAGTACTAATCACTATATACTACCTACTCCCTAGTACTAATCACTATACTACCTACTCCATAGAACTAATCACTCTATACTACCTAGTACTACTCACTATACTACCTACTACCTAGTACGAATCACTCTATACTACCTACTACCTAGTACTATCACTATACCACCTACTACCTAGTACTAATCACTATTCCACCTACTACCTAGTACTAATCACTATACTACCTAGTACTACTCACTATACTACCTACTACCTAGTACCAATCACTATACTACCTACTACCTAGTACTACTCACTATACTACCTACTACCTAGTACCAATCACTATACTACCTACTACCTAGTACCAATCACTATACTTCCTACGACATAGTACTAATCACTCTATACTACCTACTACCTAGTACTAATCATTATACTACCTACTACCTAGTACTAATCACTATACTACCTACTCCCTAGTACTAATCACTATATACTACCTACTACCTAGTACTAATCACTATACTACCTACTCCCTAGTACTAATCACTATACTACCTACTCCCTAGTAATAATCACCCTATACTACCTACTACCTAGTACTAATCGCTATACTACCTACTCCCTAGTACTAATCACTATACTACCTACTCCCTAGAACTAATCACTCTATACTACCTACTGTCTAGTACTAATCACTGTATACAACATACTGCCTACTAGTACTACTCACTATACTACCTACTACCTAGTACTAATCACTATATGACCTTCTCCCTAGTACTAATCACTCTATACTACATACTACCTAGTACTAATCACTGTATACAACCTACTGTCTAGTACTAATCACTCTATACTACCTACTACCTAGTTCTAATCACCCCATGCTCCCTACTACCTAGTACTAATAACTGTATACTACCTAGTACTAATCACTCTATAATACCTACTCCCTAGTACTAATCACTATACTACCTTCTCCCTAGTACTAATTACTGTATACTACCTACTACCTAGTACTAATCACCCCATGCTCCCTACTACCTAGTACTAATAACTGTATACTACCTAGCACTATTCACTCTATACTACCTACTGTCTAGTACTAATCAAACTATACTACCTACTCCCTAGTACTAATCACTATATCACCTACTACCTAGTACTAATCACTATACTACCTACTACCTAGTACTAATCACTATACTACCTACTACCTAGTACTAATCACTCTATACTACCTACTGTCTAGTACTAATCACCCTATACTACCTACTGTCTAGTACTAATCACTATACTACCTACTACCTAGTACTAATCACTATACCACCTACTACCTAGTACTAATCACTATACTACCTACTTCCTAGTACTAACCACTATACTACCTACTCCCTAGTACTAATCACCCCATACTCCCTACTACCTAGTACTAATAACTGTATACTACCTACTCCCTAGTACTAATCACTATACTCCCTACTACCTAGTACTAATAACTGTATACTACCTACTACCTAGTACTAATCACTATACTCCCTACTACCTAGTACTAATAACTGTATACTACCTACTACCTAGTACTAATCACTATACTACCTACTCCCTAGAACTAATCACACCATACTCCCTACCACCTAGTACTAATAACTGTATACTACCTACTCCCTAGTACTAATCACTATACTCCCTACTACCTAGTACTAGTAACTGTATACTACCTACTCCCTAGTACTAATCACCCCATACTCCCTACCACCTAGTACTAATAACTGTATACTACCTACTCCCTAGTACTAATCACTATACTCCCTACTACCTAGTACTAATAACTGTATACTACCTACTCCCTAGTACTAATCACTATACTACCTACTACCTAGTACTAATAACTGTATACTACTTACTCCCTAGTACTAATCACTATACTACCTACTACCTAGTACTAATCACTATACTACCTACTCCTAGTACTAATCACTGTATACTACCTACTCCCTAGTGCTAATCACTATACTGCCTACTACCTGGTACTAATCACTATACTACCTGCTGCCTGGTACTAATAACTGTATACTACCTGCTACCTAGAACTAATCACTCTATACTGCCTGCTACCTAGTACTAATCACTATACTACCTACTACCTGGTACTAATCACTATACTGCCTACTATCTGGTGCTAATAACTGTATACTACCTACTACCTAGTACTAATCACTCTATACTACCTACTACCTAGTACTAATCGCTATACTACCTACTACCTAGTACTAATCACTCATACTACCTACTACCTAGTACTAATCACTATACTACCTACTACCTAGTACTAATAACTGTATACTACCTACTACCTAGTACTAATAACTGTATACTACCTATTACCTAGTACTAATAACTGTATACTACCTACTACCTAGTACTAATCACTCTATACTACCTAGTACTAATCACTATACTACCTACTACCTAGTACTAATCACTCTATACTCCCTACTACCTAGTACTAATCACTCTATACTGCCTGGTACTAATCACTATACTACCTACTACCTAGTACTAATAACTGTATACTACCTACTACCTAGTACTAATCACTATACTACCTACTACCTGGTACTAATAACTGTATACTACCTACTGCCAAGTACTAATCACTCTATACTACCTACTGCCTAGTACTAATCACTATACTACCTACTACCTAGTACTAATAACTGTATACTACCTACTACCTAGTACTAATCACTATACTACCTACTCCCTAGTACTAATCACTATACTGCCTACTACCTGGTTCTAATCACTATACTACCTACTACCTAGTTCTAATCACTATACTACCTGCTACCTGGTTCTAATCGCTATACTGCCTGCTACCTGGTACTAATCACTATACTGCCTACTACCTGGTACTAATCACTCTATACTACCTACTACCTGGTGCTAATCACTCTATGCTACCTACTACCTGGTTCTAATCACTGTACTGCCTGCTGCCTGGTGCTAGTCGCTATGACTGCCTGCTACCTGGTACTAATCACTCTATGCTGCCTGCTGCCTGGTGCTAATCACTCTATACTGCCTGCTACCTGAGTACTAATCACTCTATACTGCCTACTACCTAGTACTAATCACTCTATACTACCTACTACCTAGTACTAATCACTCTATACTACCTAGTACTAATCACTCTATACTACCTGCTACCTAGTACTAATCACTCTATACTACCTGCTACCTAGTACTAATCACTCTATACTACCTACTACCTAGTACTAATCACTCTATACTACCTAGTACTAATCACTCTATACTACCTACTACCTAGTACTAATCACTCTATACTACCTACTACCTAGTACTAATCACTCTATACTACCTACTACCTAGTACTAATCACTGTATACAACCTACTACCTAGTACTAATCACTCTATACTACCTGCTACCTAATACGGATGCATGCTACCTGCTGCCTGGTACTAATCACTCATACTTACTCTCTGCCCTAGTTACAGTCACTCTATACACCACCACACTGGTTATAATCACTTATATACCTCTTCACCTAGTCACTCAGACACTATGCACACCTGCACACTGGTGCTGATCGCTGTGCTGCCTGCTGCCTGGTGCTAGTCGCTGTGCTGCCTGCTGCCTGGTGCTGGTCACTGTGCTGCCTGCTGCCTGGTGCCTAGTCACTGTACTGCCTGCTGCCTAGTACTAATCACTCTATACTACCTAACACCCAGCCCCCAATCATGCTTGCCACCTGGTTTCATTCTCTATAGCATCAACCTTCTGTGGCATTAAACACACCACTACTACACACACACATATATTTCTGTTTCATGTTTTAGCCAGTGACCTGAATGTTCCACAATTTAATGAACCAGTCCTCTACATTGCAGAGACTTTAAGTCCTGTGTCATTGCTGCTGCTCTTTGTACATTCGGATGGAATATATTCCCGTCTCTGATCATGTCTCTGTTGTGTTTGACCAACACAGGCCTTCAGGAAGTTTGATGAGATGAACGCCAAGTTGACAGATCAACTACGCAAGCTGACCAAACAGGTTACAATCTCTCTCTTCTCTGTCTTCCTATGTTGTCTGGTTATCCTGTTGATGTTGTCTGGTTATCCTGTTGATGTTGTCTGGTTATCCTGTTGATGTTGTCTGGTTATCCTGTTGATGTTGTCTGGTTATCCTGTTATCCTGTTGATGTTGTCTGTTATCCTGTTGATGTTGTCTGGTTATCATGTTATCCTGTTGATGTTGTCTGGTTATCCTGTTGATGTTGTCTGGTTATCCTGTTGATGTTGTCTGGTTATCATGTTGATGTTGTCTGGTTATCCTGTTGATGTTGTCTGGTTATCCTGTTGATGTTGTCTGGTTATCCTGTTGATGTTGTCTGATGTTGTCTGGTTATCCTGTTGATGTTGTCTGGTTATCCTGTTGATGTTGTCTGGTTATCCTGTTGATGTTGTCTGGTTATCATGTTGATGTTGTCTGGTTATCCTGTTGATGTTGTCTGGTTATCTGTTGATGTTGTCTGGTTATCTGTTGATGTTGTCTGGTTATCCTGTTGATGTTGTCTGGTTATCCTGTTGATGTTGTCTGGTTATCCTGTTGATGTTGTCTGGTTATCCTGTTGATGTTGTCTGGTTATCCTGTTGATGTTGTTGGTTATCCTGTTGGTGTTGTCTGGTTATCCTGTTATCCTGTTGATGTTGTCTGGTTATCCTGTTGATGTTGTCTGGTTATCCTGTTGATGTTGTCTGGTTATCCTGTTAATGTTGTCTGGTTATCCTGTTGATGTTGTCTGGTTATCCTTGATGTTGTCTGGTTATCCTGTTGATGTTGTCTGGTTATCCTGTTGATGTTGTCTGGTTATCCTGTTGATGTTGTCTGGTTATCCTGTTGATGTTGTCTGGTTATCCTGTTATCCTGTTGATGTTGTCTGGTTATCCTGTTGATGTTGTCTGGTTATCCTGTTATCCTGTTGATGTTGTCTGGTTATCCTGTGCTGATGTTGTCTGGTTATCCTGTTGATGTTGTCTGGTTATCCTGTTATCCTGTTGATGTTGTCTGGTTATCCTGTTGATGTTGTCTGGTTATCCTGTTGATGTTGTTTATCCTGTTGATGTTGTCTGGTTATCCTGTTGATGTTGTCTGGTTATCCTGTTGATGTTGTCTGGTTATCCTGTTGATGTTGTCTGGTTATCCTGTTGATGTTGTCTGGTTATCCTGTTGATGTTGTCTGGTTATCCTGTTGATGTTGTTGATGTTATCTGGTTATCCTGTTGATGTTGTCTGGTTATCCTGTTGATGTTGTCTGGTTATCCTGTTGATGTTGTCTAGTTATCCTGTTGATGTTGTCTGGTTATCCTGTTATCCTGTTGATGTTGTCTGTTATCCTGTTGATGTTGTCTGTTTATCCTGTTGATGTTGTCTGGTTATCCTGTTGATGTGGTCTGGTTATCCTGTTGATGTTGTCTGGTTATCCTGTTGATGTTGTCTGGTTATCCTGTTGATGTTGTCTGGTTATCCTGTTGGTGTTGTCTGGTTATCCTGTTGATGTTGTCTGTCTGTTATCCTGTTGATGTTGTCTGGTTATCCTGTTGATGTTGTCTGGTTATCCTGTTGATGTTGTCTGGTTATCCTGTTGATGTTGTCTGGTTATCCTGTTGATGTTGTCTGGTTATCTGTTGATGTTATCCTGTTGATGTTGTCTGGTTATCATGTTATCCTGTTGATGTTGTCTGGTTATCCTGTTATCTGGTTATCATGTTGATGTTGTCTGTTATCATGTTGATGTTGTCTGGTTATCATGTTGATGTTGTCTGGTTATCCTGTTGATGTTGTCTGGTTATCATGTTGATGTTGTCTGGTTATCCTGTTGATGTTGTCTGGTTATCCTGTTGATGTTGTCTGGTTATCATGTTATTGATGTTGTCTGGTTATCCTGTTGATGTTGTCTGGTTATCCTGTTGATGTTGTCTGGTTATCCTGTTGATGTTGTTCGGTTATCCTGTTGATGTTGTCTGGGTTATCATGTTGATGTTGTCTGGTTATCCTGTTGATGTTGTCTGGTTATCATGTTGATGTTGTCTGGTTATCCTGTTGATGTTGTCTGGTTATCCTGTTGATGTTGTCTTAGTTATCCTGTTATCCGTTGATGTTGTCTGGTTATCCTGTTAATGTTGTCTGGTTATCCTGTTGATGTTGTCTGGTTATCCTGCTGATGTTGTCTGGTTATCCCGCTGATGTTGTCTGGTTATCCTGTTGATGTTGTCTGGTTATCCTGTTGGTGTTGTCTGGTTATCCTGTTATCCTGTTGATGTTGTCTGGTTATCCTGTTGATGCTTGTCTGGTTATCCTGTTGATGTTGTATGGTTATCCTGTTATCCTGTTGATGTTGTCTGGTTATCCTGTTAATGTTGTCTGGTTATCCTGTTGATGTTGTCTGGTTATCCTGTTGATGTTGTCTGGTTATCCTGTTGATGTTGTCTGGTTATCCTGTTGATGTTGTCTGGTTATCCTGTTGATGTTGTCTGGTTATCCTGTTGATGTTGTCTGGTTATCCTGTTGATGTTGTCTGGTTATCCTGTTGATGTTGTCTGGTTATCCTGTTGATGTTGTCTGGTTATCCTGTTGATGTTGTCTGGTTATCCTGTTGATGTTGTCTGGTTATCCTGTTGATGTTGTCTGGTTATCCTGTTGATGTTGTCTGGTTATCCTGTTGATGTTGTCTGGTTATCCTGTTGATGTTGTCTGGTTATCCTGTTGATGTTGTCTGGTTATCCTGTTGATGTTGTCTGGTTATCCTGTTGATGTTGTCTGGTTATCCTGTTGATGTTGTCTGGTTATCCTGTTGATGTTGTCTGGTTATCCTGTTGATGTTGTCTGGTTATCCTGTTGATGTTGTCTGGTTATCCTGTTGATGTTGTCTGGTTATCCTGTTGATGTTGTCTGGTTATCCTGTTGATGTTGTCTGGTTATCCTGTTGATGTTGTCTGGTTATCCTGTTGATGTTGTCTGGTTATCCTGTTGATGTTGTCTGGTTATCCTGTTGATGTTGTCATCCTTCTCTCATCTATTTGGTCTTCCATTCTCCTTTTCTTTCGTCCGAGGCCCTACAGGTTCCATTCTTCCATTCTGCTCTCTCAGGCCACCAGCTTGTTTATTAGCTTTAGTCTACGTCCCAAATGGAACCCTACACTCTTAGAAAAAAGGGTTCTTCGGCTGTACCCATAGGAAAATCCTTTGAAGAACCCTTTTTGGTTCCATGTAGAACCCTCTGTGTAAAATGTTCTACATGGAACTCAAAAGGGTTCTACCTGGAACCAAAAAGGGTTATTCAAAGGATTCTCCAATGGGGACAGCCGAAGAACCCTTTTATAGGTTCTAGGTAGCACCTATATAGTGCACTACTTTTGAGTTGAGCCCTATGGGTCTAGGGTGCCATTTGGGACGAAAGCTTACCTTTTCCAAGCCCTTTACAGCCCAGTCATTTCTCTGATCTGGTCACATTGGTGCTGTTTAACCTTTATAGCTTTAAATTGCTATCAGTCATGTATTTTTACAGAATGACATCACGTTTTCCCCTTAACTGTTCAGGATACAGTGATAAGACTGTGTTATTATTGGAGAGAACAACATAAAGCATCCATAGTCCGTGACCTGTGTGTAGTCTTTGTCTCTAAGATACAGGAAGCCAGGCTAGCCAGTGACCTGTGTGTAATCTTTGTTTCTAAGATACAGGAAGCCAGGCTAGTCCGTGACCTGTGTGTAATCTTTGTCTCTAAGATACAGGAAGCCAGGCTAGTCCGTGACCTGTGTGTAATCTTTGTCTCTAAGATACAGGAAGCCAGGCTAGCCAGTGACCTGTGTGTAATCTTTGTCTCTAAGATACAGAAAGCCAGGCTTGTCCGTGACCTGTGTGTAATCTTTGTCTTTAAGATACAGGAAGCCAGGCTAGCCAGTGACCTGTGTGTAGTCTTTCTCTAAGGTGCAAGAAGCCAGGCTAGCCCGTGACCTGTGTGTAATCTTTGTTTCTAAGGTGCAGGAAGCCAGGCTAGCCAGTGACCTGTGTGTAATCTTTGTCTCTAAGATACAGGAAGCCAGGCTAGCCAGTGACCTGTGTGTAATCTTTGTCTCTAAGATACAGGAAGCCAGGCTAGCCCGGGATAACGAAGCCTTGAAGAAAACCCTCCAGGACTACGATGATATGGTGGAGAAGTGAGTAGACCCCGCCCCTACTGAGTATTCTCCTGTCTGATTAGTAGCTTGTCTCACCTTTCTCTTCCCTGATTAGTGACTTACCTTACCTACTCTGCTGGTTGGTCACTTTGGTCCATTATTCTTCCCTGATTGGTGGCTGGTCTGGACCTTCTCCCTGTCTGGTTGGTGACTGGTCTGGACCTTCTCCCTGTCTGGTTGGTGGCTGGTCTGGACCTTCTCCCTGTCTGATTGGTGGCTGGTCTGGACCTTCTCCCTGTCTGGTTGGTGGCTGGTCTGGACCTTCTCGCTGTCTGGTTGGTGACTGGTCTGGACCTTCTCCCTTCCTGATGGATGGCTGGTCTGGACCTTCTCCCTGTCTGATGGATGGCTGGTCTGGACCTTCTCCCTGTCTGGTTGGTGGCTGGTCTGGACCTTCTCCCTGTCTGGTTGGTGGCTGGTCTGGACCTTCTCCCTGTCTGATGGATGGCTGGTCTGGACCTTCTCCCTGTCTGGTTGGTGGCTGGTCTGGACCTTCTCCCTGTCTGGTTGGTGGCTGGTCTGGACCTTCTCCCTGTCTGATGGATGGCTGGTCTGGACCTTCTCCCTGTCTGGTTGGTGGCTGGTCTGGACCTTCTCCCTGTCTGATTGGTGGCTGGTCTGGACCTTCTCCCTGTCTGGTTGGTGGCTGGTCTGGACCTTCTCCCTGTCTGGTTGGTGGCTGGTCTGGACCTTCTCCCTGTCTGATGGATGGCTGGTCTGGACCTTCTCCCTGTCTGGTTGGTGGCTGGTCTGGACCTTCTCCCTGTCTGATTGGTGGCTGGTCTGGACCTTCTCCCTGTCTGGTTGGTGGCTGGTCTGGACCTTCTACCTGTCTTATTGGTGGCTGGTCTGGACCTTCTCCCTGTCTGGTTGGTGGCTGGTCTGGACCTTCTCCCTGTCTGGTTGGTGGCTGGTCTGGACCTTCTCCCTGTCTGGTTGGTGGCTGGTCTGGACCTTCTCCCTGTCTGGTTGGTGGCTGGTCTGGACCTTCTCCCTGTCTGATTGGCGGCTGGTCTGGACCTTCTCCCTGTCTGATTGTCTGAATGGTGTATCTCCTCTTCTTCCGTATTGGTGACTCCCCCAGGCTAACATCTACTGCTATAGTGGTTCCTCCTTTAAAAGTTGGGAGCTGACGCTGCGGGACTTCGAGGTACCCAGCGTCACGGCGTCATTGCTCCAGACCACCACAAGGGGGAGTTAGAGCACTCATTATGCATTTGGGTCCCGAGGCTGACCAATCATATCGAGTGGTTCCAGTGGTGAGTTCTGACGTTATACCACTCGTCACTGGTGTCATTCTTCAGCAAAGATGTCTTACAAAAACACTACGGTGGAAGCAAATGTAAGGAATTATACATTAACGTCATAGCGACTCAAGCAAAAAATAAATTACAATGTTAGTTAATGTAGAGACAAAACAATTGCGCCTATTTTTTGTCAGAAAGTTCATTTACGAAAAACTCGATTTATCAAGGTTTTTCTGTCATATTCAATACCAGGTGTATCAAACACCATTCTGTGAATGATGCTGTGTCTGCATGTATGTATTACAACTATGTGTGAACCCCCCAACTTGATCTAGGTGTGACCCCTCCCCTACTTGAGCTAGGTGTGAACTCCCCACCACTAGGTGTGACCCCCCTACTTGAGCTAGGTGTGAACTCCCGCCACCTCTGCTTGAGCTAGGTGAAACCCCCTCTACTTGAGCTAGGTGTGAACCCCTCCTCCCCTACTTGATCTAGGTGACCCCCTCCCCTACTTGAGCTAGGTGTGACCCCACCACCCTACTTGAGCTAGGTGTGACCCCTCACCTCTGCTTGAGCTACTTGAGCTAGGTGTGACCCCACCACCCCTACTTGAGCTAGGTGTGACCCCCCACCCCTACTTGAGCTAGGTGTGACCCCCCTACTTGAGCTTGGTGTGACCCCCCTACTTGAGCTAGGTGTGACCCCCTCCCTACTTGAGCTAGGTGTGCCCCCTCCCCTACTTGAGCTAGGTGTGCCCCCCTCCCCTACTTGAGCTCGATGTGAACCCCCAAAAGCAACAAATCATTTTGTATTTACCTTTCCACATCTACCACGGTTAATGTTCTGGTCATGGCTCCAGTGGCGCAGCGGTCTAATGCACTACATCTCAGTGCAAAGGCATTACAGTCCCTGGTTCGAATACAGGCTGTATCACATCCGGCCGTGATTGGAAGTGCCATAGGATGGCGCACAATTGGCACAGCGTCATCCGGGTTTGGCCGGGGTAGGCCCCGTCATTGTAAATAAGAATGTGTTCTTACCTGACTTGCCTAGTTAAATAAAGGTTAAATTTGAAAAGCAACTTGCGGCAACTGCAGCGCCATCAATAGGAGGTGAACAGCGCCAGGTGCTGAAAATATAGCTAACTTGTTATGCAAGTGTTGCCCAGCAACAGATGGAGGAAACCTACACCAGTCGAGTAATTCATTTCAACAATAATCTTCATTTTAATTTGACTTTACAAACAACAAGGGCTTAATTGGAGTCTATTTCTTCGGGAGCCTAGACCTATATGAAATAACTTCACTGGCTGAGCTAGGCTATGTGAGGCGAAGGCCCATATAAATAACTTAACTGTCTGAGGTAGGCTATGTGGGGCAGAGGCCCATATAAATAACTTAACTGGCTGAGCTAGGCTATGTGGGGAGAAGGCCCATATAAATAACTTAACTGTCTGAGGTAGGCTATGTGGGGGCAGAGGCCCATATAAATAACTTAACTGGCTGAGCTAGGCTATGTGGGGGAGAAGGCCCATATAAATAACTTAACTGTCTGAGCTAGGCTATGTGGGGGAGAAGGCCCATATAAATAACTTAACTGTCTGAGCTAGGCTATGTGGGGCGAAGGCCCATATAAATAACTTAACTGTCTGAGCTAGGCTATGTGGGGCGAAGGCCCCATATAAATAACTTAACTGGCTGAGCTAGGCTATGTGGGGGAGAAGGCCCATATAAATAACTTAACTGGCTGAGCTAGGCTATGTGGGGGCAGAGGCCCATATACATAACTTAACTGTCTGAGCTAGGCTATGTGGGGGTGAAAGCCCATATAAAGAACTTAACTGTCTGAGCTAGGCTATGTGAGGGCGAAGGCCCATATAAATAACTTAACTGGCTGAGCTAGGCTATGTGGGCGAAGGCCCATATAAATAACTTAACTGGCTGAGCTAGGCTATGTGGGGCGAAAGGCCCATATAAATAACTTAACTGTCTGAGGTAGGCTATGTGGGGGCGAAGGCCCATATAAATAACTCAACTGTCTTGAGGTAGGCTATGTGGGGCGAAGGCCCATATAAATAACTCAACTGTCTGAGGTAGGCTATGAGGCTTAACAGCCTAATAGATGTCTGATTTTTTATTAGGCCAACTTACAATTGCAACTGGTCAAAAATGTAGCATCCAACATAAAACAATTTAAGGAAAAAAAAAGTCTGCATGCTCAAACTAAAACAATGTAACTAATAATTGAATGCGCACATTTATAAATCCCAAACTCTAAAAATGTAATTGGAAACATTTTATACAAATTATTTGTAACATTGTGGTTACAATAAAGGATGTAAACCAGATGCTGTGTTTTTATTTACAGTAGTGATGGAAGATGCTGTGTTTTATTTACAGTAGTGATGGAAGATGCTGTGTTTTTATTTACAGTAGTGATGGAAGATGCTGTGTTTTTATTTACAGTAGTGATGGAAGATGCTGTGTTTTTATTTACAGTAGTGATGGAAGATGCTGTGTTTTTATTTACAGTAGTGATGGAAGATGCTGTGTTTTTATTTACAGTAGTGATGGAAGATGCTGTGTTTTTATTTACAGTAGTGATGGAAGATGCTGTGTTTTTATTTACAGTAGTGATGGATGTGTTAACCCAGGCTAAGATCTGGTATATCTTTTATCTCTCCTGTAGGTACATGTTGTAACCCAGGCTGTCTGGTATATAACTGTTGTCCTGTAGGTACATCCCAGTGCTGATAACCCAGGCTAAGATCTACTGGTATATAACTGTTGTCCTGTAGGTACATCCAGTGCTGATAACCCAGGCTAAGATCTACTGGTGTATAACTGTTGTTGTCCTGTCCTGTAGGTACATCCCAGTGCTGATAACCCAGGCTAAGATCTACTGGTATATAACTGTTGTCCTGTAGGTACATCCCAGTGCTGATAACCCAGGCTAAGATCTACTGGTATATAACCGTTGTCCTGTCCTGTAGGTACATCCCAGTGCTGATAACCCAGGCTAAGATCTACTGGTATATAACTGTTGTCCTGTCCTGTAGGTACATCCCAGTGCTGATAACCCAGGCTAAGATCTACTGGTGTATAACTGTTGTCTGTCCTGTAGGTACATCCCAGTGCTGATAACAGGCTAAGATCTACTGGTATATAACTGTTGTCTGTAGGTACATCCCAGTGCTGATAACCCAGGCTTTAAGATCTACTGGTATATAACTGTTGTCCCTGTAGGTACATCCCAGTTCTGATAGCTTGAGCTAAGATCTACTGGTATATAACTGTTGTCCTGTCCTGTAGGTACATCCCAGTGCTGATAACCCAGGCTATGATCTACTGGTATATAACTGTTGTCTGTCCTGTAAGGTACATCCCAGTTTCTGATAACCCAGGCTAAGATCTACTGGTATATAACTGTTGTCCTGGGCACATCCCAGTGCTGATGGCCCAGGCTAAGATCTACTGGTATATAACTGTTGTCCTGTAGGTACATCCCAGTGCTGATAACCCAGGCTAAGATCTACTGGTATATAACTGTTGTCCTGTAGGTACATCCCAGTTCTGATAGCCCAGGCTAAGATCTACTGGTATATAACTGT
>NW_027010421.1:0-2500 GCF_036934945.1 Oncorhynchus masou masou
TGTGTGTGTTGTTATGTTCAGCATCACACACACACACACACTCCTCAATCAGTTCCGCTGGCCCTTTGCTGCAAATCTGCTATGTGTCTATGCTTGTGTGTCTGATTTGAGATATTTCTATGGAGAGAGAACATGTGAGAGCCACAGTGAACAGGCCTATGATGACCCCAGGGCTGTGTGGCTCAAACAGGAACAGAGAGGCAGGGGAGGGGCACTACAATATTTAGCACACAGCCACACAAACACACATCCTTGCAGACATCGGGGCTGTGAACACATTGGTTCATGAATCATCTTTCTTTTGACTTGAGAAAAGATACACACAAAGGCATGGAGCATTTTTTTTTCTACTTTGCACATTCTTCCACTGCAAATCTACCATTCCAGTGTTTTACTTGCTATATTGTATATACTTTTCCACCATGGCCTTTATTTTGTCTTTACCTCCCTCATCTCAACTCATTTGCTCACATCGTATGTAGACTTGTTTATACTGTATTGTTGACTGTGTTTGTTTTGCTCCATGTGTAACTCTGTGCCGTTGTATGTGTCGAACTGCTTTGCTTTATCTTGGCCAGGTCGCAGTTGTAAATAAGAACTTGTTCTCAACTTGCCTACCTGGTTAAATAAAGGTGTTCTCAACTTGCCTACCTGGTTAAATAAAGGTGTTCTCAACTTGCCTACCTGGTTAAATAAAGGTGTTCTCAACTTGCCTACCTGGTTAAATAAAGGTGTTCTCAACTGGCCTACCTGGTTAAATAAAGGTGTTCTCAACTGGCCTACCTGGTTAAATAAAGGTTTTCTCAACTTGCCTACCTGGTTAAATAAAGGTTTTCTCAACTTGCCTACCTGGTTAAATAAAGTTGTTCTCAACTGGCCTACCTGGTTAAATAAAGGTGTTCTCAACTTGCCTACCTGGTTAAATAAAGGTGTTCTCAACTTGCCTACCTGGTTAAATAAAGGTGTTCTCAACTTGCCTACCTGGTTAAATAAAGGTGTTCTCAACTTGCCTACCTGGTTAAATAAAGGTGTTCTCAACTTGCCTACCTGGTTAAATAAAGGTGTCTGAGACCAGGGTTAGACTGGAGGAAATACTGTGACCAGGGTTAGACTGGAGGAAATACTGTGACCAGGTTTAACCAGGGTTAACCTGGGCATAGACTGGAGCATGTACTGTGACCACGGATAGACTGGAGGAAATTACTGTGACCACTGTTAGACTGTGCATAGACTGGAGCATGTACTCTAACCAGGGATCGACTGGGGTTAGAGTGGAGGATCTACTGTGACCAGGGTTAGACTGGGGGTAGAGTGGTGTATCTTCTGTGACCAGGGTTAGACTGGGGATAGAGTGGTGTATCTTCTGTGACCAGGGTTAGACTGTGTTGGAGTGGATGATCTACTGTGACCAGGGTTAGACTGGGGATAGAGTGGAGGATATACTGTGACCAGGGTTAGACTGGGGTTGGAGTGGAGGATCTATTGTGACCAGGGTTAGACTGGGAATAGAGTGGAGGATATACTGTGACCAGGGTTAGACTGGGGTTGGAGTGTAGGATATATTGTGACCAGGGTTAGACTGGGAATAGAGTGGAGGATATACTGTGACCAGGGTTAGACTGGGGTTGGAGTGGAGGATCTACTTTGACCAGAGATTAACTGGGGTTAGAGTGGAGGATTTACTGTGACTAAGGATAGACTGGGGTTAGATTGGAGGATCTACTGTGACCAGGGTTAGACTGGGGTTGGAGTTATGGATATACTGTGACCAGGGTTAGACTGGGTGTAGAGTGTAGGGTCTAATGTGACCATGGTTAGATTGGGGTTAGAGAGGAGGATCTTCCTTGACAAGGGTTAGACTGGGGTTAGAGTACAGGATATATGGGGAACACGGTTAGACTGGGGGTTAGAGTGGAGGATATACTGTGACCAGGCTTAGACTGGGGTTAGAGTGTTGGATCTAATGTGACCTGAGTTAGACTGGGGTTAGAGTGGAGGATTTTCCTTCAACAGGGATAGACTGGGGATAGAGTGGGGGATCTTCGGTGACCAGGGTTAGACTGGGGTTAGAATGGAGTACCTTCTGTGACCAGGGTAAGACTGGGGTTAGAGTGTAGAATCTAATGTGACCAAGGTTAGACTGGGGTTAGATTGGATGATCAACTGTGACCAAGGATAGACTGGGGGTAGAGTGGAGGATCTACTTTGACCAGGGTTTGATGGTTGTTAGAGTGTAGCATCTGCTGTTACCAGGGTTAGACTGGGGTTAGAGTGTTGGATCTAATGTGACCTGGGTTAAACTGGGGTTAGAGTGGATCATCTACTGTGACCAGGGTTAGACTGGGGTTAGAGTAGAGGATTTACTTTTTTACCAAGGATAGACTGGGGTTAAAGTGGAGTATCTACTGTGACCAGGGATAGACTGGGGTTAGAGTGGAGGATCTACTGTGACCAGGGTTAGACAGGGGTTAGAGTGGAGTATCTACTGGGACCAGGTAAG
>NW_027010421.1:5000-31989 GCF_036934945.1 Oncorhynchus masou masou
GGTGTGTTCTAATGGTGTGTTTGAATGGTGTGGTCTATTGATGTGTTCTGATGGTGTGTTCTGATGGTCTGTTCTATCGGTGTGTTCTTTTGGTGTGTTTAATAGTGTGTTCTCTTGGTGTGTTCTATTGGTGTGTTCTATTGGTGTTTTCTAAAAGTGAGTTTTATTGGTGTGTTCTAATGGTGTTTCTACATTTGGTCCTTAGCATACACCATGGAAGCCTGTATGTCATTTGCTGACTTCAAGCCATAACCAGAGACACTTACCATAGTCATTTAGTATTTTATTAGGATACCCATTAGCTGTGGCCAAGGCACCAGCTACTCTTCCTGGTGTCCATTTCTGGAGACACATGTTAATCTGCCAAATACTGTATGGCTGACTCAGTGATTAACAATGATTGTTGTGGTCTGCTTGTGGGCCACAGCAGCTCATGCTGCTCTGATTGTTGCTAGTTAATAACCAGTCAATCTGATAGTGTATTACCTTGGGGAATACTGAAGCATGTGATAGTTAGGGGCCTGAGGAGGGAGGTTGGGTCTCTGGTGAACATGTCTAACTGCTGCAGAGCAGAGAGAGAAAGAGGCAGAGAGAACGAGAGAGAAAGAATAGAAGAGGGAGAGAGCCCTCCTGCCAGCTTCAATTAAACTCAGAGAGCACTGAAACCTCTCCCCTCTCTCTCTCTTTCTCTCTCTCTCTCTCTCTCTCTCTCTCTCTCTCTCTCTCTCTCTCTCTCTCTCTCTCTCTCTCTCAGAGACCCATGTCTGGGCTCTCTCTCTCACTCTCTCTTAGCTAAATGACACTGACCAACAGCTCAGATCCCTGAAGCACAAAAGGGTGTAGAGAGGAGGAAGGAGGGAGGGGAGGAGGAGGGGAGAGGAACAAATAGGAGAGAAGAGGATGAAGAGGTGGGTAATAAAATAAAGAGGATATCTTTTTGTCCTCTCTTCCCTCCATGGCTGCTTTCACCTGTCTCCTCTGGCTGACTGCTCTGCTACCGCTGCATCCCTCCTCTCTTCATTCATCCCCTCTTTCTATCACCTTTTCATTTCAAGCTCTGTTGCAGTGCCACCCTCCACCTCAACACCTCCCCCTGCCTGTTGTCAGTGGTTACTGGGCAGACAGAGACAAACTACTTACCCAGAGTCCAGTAACGATATCAATATACAGACAGACAGACAGACAGACAGACAGACAGACAGACAGACAGACAGACAGACAGACAGACAGACAAAAAATCTACTCGCGTTTTGTAGATTTCAAGAAAGTATTTGATTCAATTTGGCACGAAGGTCTTTTTTATAAACTAATAGAAAGTGGAATTGGAAAAGAACATGGTTAAAATTGGCAACAAGCAAACAGACTTCTTCTCTCAGGGACGGGGAGTGAAACAGGGCTGCCCAATAAGTCCAACACTATTTAACAACTACGTTACTGAATTGGCAAAAACATTAGAACAATCTGCAGCACCTGGTCTCACCCTACACAACACTGAAATCAAAGTATCTGCTGTATGCAGATGACCTGGTGCTCCTGTTTCCCACTAAAGAGGGGTTACAGCAGCACCTAGATCATCTGCACAGGTTCTGTCAGACCTGGGCTCTGACAGTTTACCTACAAAAACTGAATGTAATGATATTCCAAAAAAGGTCCGGAAATCAGAATGACAAATATACATTTTATTTGGACACAGTTCTATTAGAACACACCAAAAACTACACATATCTAGGACTACATATCAGCAACACAGGTAGCTTTCACATGGCTTTAAACAAGCTAAGAGACAAAGCAAGAAGAGCATCCTATGCTATTAAAGGAATATTATCAACATAAAGAAAGTTGTGCACTTCATGTATAATCTGTTGTGCACTTCATGTAAAACTGAGGAAAACACTAACTAGGTACAGACTCAGTGATCACAGTCTGGATATAGAGAACGGTCGTCAGAGACAAACCTGGCTGCCCAGAGAGGAAAGTCTGGCTGTAGAGACCGGTCATCACAGACAATCCTGGCTGCCCAGAGAGGACAGGCTGTGCTCACTCTGCTCCAGGGGAGAGGTACAGACAGAGCTGCATGTCCTATTACACTGTGACAAATACTTAGACTTAAGATAATCTTTATTTCTCACAATGATAATTCAGTACAACAAATTTGAAACTATTTATTGAGTGTGCAGTTTTGGCAGCCAAATATGTGTCCTCCTGCCCCAACCTGAGGGACAGCCAGTGAAAAGTGCAATTTGATGTAAATAATATTTCCCTTTTCGATTTGTTTTGTCTTTCATACCATGTCATGTGTCTTCTCAGTCATGTTGACACTGATCTACTACTATTGATTTAATGTATTGTTATTCTCTTTAATATTGTATTTGCTGTTAATGGTAATCACATTTCCATTCCTACTATCAATGACTTGTTGCTGTTGGTCCCACCATTTTTGTTATGTATACTTTGACAATTTAAGTAATTTAATTTGACATCTCAATAAAATCTATGTAATTGAATTGAGAGCGAGAGGAAGAGAGAGAGGAAGAGAGAGTGATATTCTGTAACAAGGTAGGGTTTAGTGCACAGCAGGAGCAGTGATGCTGCTGTACAGGCTAGGACAGGAGAGATCTGTAACTGAACCCCCTAGAGTGTTCTGACCTGCTACAGTGGCACGGCTAACCACATTCCCAGGGAACACATACACACTGTCTGTCCATGATTCATAGCGATCCTAATCAGGGTTAAACTCTTCATGCCTGCCTGCGACCACAGCACTGTGGCTCTAATGACACATCTAGTGTCACGTTATGTCCACAATTCAACATAACGACGCACACATCTAGCAGGGGCAGCCATGCAGACACCAGGTGCATGTTTTGAAGGCAGAGCCAGTCTCCGCTGTGTGAATGCTCTCTCAGAGTGGCTAAGGCCACATCAGTCTGGCCCTGGCCCATTGCCACCTAGGGAGAGACAGGCCACATCAGTCTGGCCCTGGCCCATTGCCACCTAGGGAGAGACGGGTCACATCAGTCTGGCCCTGGCCCATTGCCACCTAGGGAGAGACAGGTCACATCAGTCTGGCCCTGGCCCATTGCCACCTAGGGAGAGACAGGTCACATCAGATGCCCTGATGGAGTAAAGGGTAAACTATAGATAACCTCATCCATCACTAGTGTGTAGCACAACATCAAGTACTCGTCACGTTCAGAGGAGGAGGAGGCAACTCCCTCATACCTTGAGAGAGAGAGAGGGGGGGAGAAAGAGAGGTGGTGATTTAGCTAAATTTGCTATTTTTTTGTTAATTGTCTGCCATTTCTATCAAAACAGACAGCAACTTGTCCTCTAAGCAGCCCTTGCAGTGTGCAGAGACTCATAGATGTGTCCATAAATCTCATTGTGCGTCCAGGAACT
Organism: Oncorhynchus masou masou; assembly: GCF_036934945.1. Taxonomy (NCBI): domain Eukaryota; kingdom Metazoa; phylum Chordata; class Actinopteri; order Salmoniformes; family Salmonidae; genus Oncorhynchus; species Oncorhynchus masou. Next base: position 8,400 of record NW_027010421.1, read on the forward strand.
TTTTCTAAAACACAGCATGCCTCCGCACAAATCTTAGCATTGAAATGTTCCCCTGAGGGTTATAGAGGAGGAAAGGACACAATGAGGAGACCACATCCTCTCTCTCCTCTCTCCTCTCTCCTCTCTCCTCTCTCCTCTCTCTCTCTGAAGCACAATAGGTGTGTGGTCTCCCTCTCTCTCCTCTCTCTACTCCCCTCTATCCTCTCTCTCTGCAGCACCATAGGCATGTGGTCTTCTTCTCAAATCAAATCAAATTTAGTTATATAGCCCTAGAAACCCAACCTAAAACCCCAAACAGCAAGCAATGCAGGTGTAGAATCACTGTGGCTAGGAAAAACTCCCTGTCTTCTCTCTCTTCTCTCTCTCTCTTCTCCCTCCTCTCTCTTCTCTCTCCTCTCTCCTCTCTCTTCTCTCTCCTCTCCTCTCTCTTCTCTCTTCTCTCTCCTCTCTCTCCTCTCTCTCTTCTCTCTCCTCTCTCTCTTCTCTCTCCTCTCTCTCTCTCTTCTCTCTCTCTCTCTTCTCTCTTCCCTCTCCTCTCTCCTCTCTCCCTGCAGCACTGTAGGTGTCTGCTCTCCCTCTCTCTCTCCTCTCTCTCCTCTCTCTCAGCAGCACCATAGACATCTGCTATCCCTCACTCTCTCCGCAGCACCATCGTGTGTGGTCTCCCCTCTCTCCTCTATCCTCTCTCCGCAGCACCATAGGTGTGTGGTCTCCTTCTCTATGCTCTCTCCACAGCACCATAGGCATTTGCTCTCCCTCGCTATCCTCTCTCTCCGCAGCACCATAGGTGTGTGGTCTCCCTCTCTCTCCTCTATCCTCTCTCTCTGCAGCACCATAGGTGTGGTCTCCCTCTCTCTCCTCTATCATCTCTCTCCGCAGCACCAGAGGCATGTGGTCTCCTGCTCACTGCCATTTGGGTTGTGATTACACACTGTGATTCAGAGATGATTATCCAACCGACTCCACACTGCGTGTGTGTGTGTGTGTGTGTGTGTGTGTGTGTGTGTGTGTGTGTGTGTGTGTGTGTGTGTGTGTGTGTGTGTGTGTGTGTGTGTTGTGTGTGTGTGTGTGTGTGTGTGTGTTTAGCTATTCTTTAGCATTTGACTTTGTGGGGACCAGCAAAATGTCCCCAGTTGGTCAAACTTCTGGTCCCCACAAAATCAAATGCTATTTCTGGGGGGTTTAAGGTTATAATTAGTGTTAAAGTTAGAATTACGTTAAGGGTGGTTAGGGTTAGGAGCTAGGGTTAGTTTGAGGGGTTAGGGTTAGGAGATAGGGTTAGCTTTTAGAGTTAGTGTTAAGGTTTTGGGGTTAGGGTTAGGTTAGGGTTTAGGGAAAATAGGATTTTGAATGGGACTGAATTGTGTGTCCCCACAAGGGTAGCAGTACAAGACTGTGTGGCGGTGTGTGTGTGTGTTCTGCATGTAGGTGAATATACTGACAGTAGCATCATGGGGTCAGGCTGTGACACACCCCAACAGCATGCTCTCAATGGTGCAATGGTGAGGGTCTTAGTGGCCAAGCCAAATTTCTTCAGCCTCTTGAGGTTGAAGAGGCGCTGTTGCGCCATCTTCACCACACTGTCTGTGTGGTCAGACCATTTCAGATTGTCAGTGATCTGTACGCCAAGGAATTTGAAGCTTTTCACTTTCTCCACTGTGGCCCCATCAATGTGGATTGGGGCCTGCTCCCTCTGCTGTCTCCTGAAGTCGACGATCAGCTCCGTTGTTTTGTTGAGGGGAGCAGTTATTTTCCTGGCACCACTCCGCCAGGGCCTCACCTCCCTGTAGGCGGTCTTGTTGTTGTGGGTAATCTGGCCTTCCACTGTTGTGACGTCTGCAAACTTGATGATTGAGTTGGAGGCGTGCATGGCCACGCAGAAATGGGTGAACACGGAGTACAGGAGGGGGCTGAGAACCTACCCTTGTGGGGCCCCTTGCCTACCTCCACCACTTGGGGGCGACCCGTCAGGAAGTCCGGGACCCAGTTGCGCAGGGCGGGGTTGAGACCCAGGGCCCCGAGCTTAATGATGAGCTTGGAGGGTACTATGGTGTTGAAAGCTTAGCTGTAATCAATGAAAATAGTTCTTAGATAGGTATTCCTCTTGTCCACATGGGATAGTTGAGTGTGCAGTGTGATGGCGATTGTATGGATCTATTGGGGCGTTATGTGAATTGCAGTGGGTCTATGGTGTCGTTTATGGTGGAAGTGACATGATCTTTAACTAGCCTCTCAAAGCACTTTATGATGTCAGAGTGATACGGGGCGATAGTCATTTAAATCAAATCAAATTTATTTATATAACCCTTCGTACATCAGCTGATATCTCAAAGTGCTGTACAGAAACCCAGCCTAAAACCCCAAACAGCAAGCAATGCAGGTGTTGAAGCACGTTGGCTAGGAAAAACTCACTAGAAAGGCCAAAACCTAGGAAGAAACTATGAGGCCTGGTTCCTCTCTAGGTTTCTTCCTAGGTTTTAGAACCAGGCTATTTAGTTCAGTAACCTTAACTTTCTTGGGTACAGGAACAATGGTGGACATCTTGAAGCATGTGGGGACAGTAGACTGGGATAGGGAGGGATTGAATATGTATGTAGACACACAGCCAGCTGGTCTGCACATGCCATTTGGGCCAGCAGCCTTGCAAGGGTTAACACGCTTTCATGACGTACACACGTCAGCCATGGAGAACGAGAGCTCACAGAACAGTCTCACTCCATTAGGGAATGTACTCTACAAGGTGTTGAAAGCATTCCACAGGGATGCTGGCCCATGTTGACTCAAGTTGGCTGGATGTCATTTGGGTGGTGAACAATGCTTGATACACACAGGAAACTGTTGGGTGTAAAAACCCAGCAGCGTTGCAGTTCTTGACACACTGAAACCGGTGCATTCGGCACCTACTACTATACCCCGTTCAAAGACGCTTCAATATTTAGTCTTGCCCATTCACTCTCAATATTTAGTCTTGCCCATTCACTCTCAATATTTAGTCTTGCCCATTCACTCTCAATATTTAGTCTTGCCCATTCACTCTCAATATTTAGTCTTGCCCATTCACTCTCAATATTTCGTCTTGCCCATTCACTCTCAGTATTTCGTCTTGCCTATTCACTCTCATTCACTCTCAATATTTAGTCTTGCCCATTCACTCTCAATATTTAGTCTTGCCCATTCACTCTCAATATTTAGTCTTGCCTATTCACTCTCATTCACTCTCAATATTTAGTCTTGCCCATTCACTCTCAATATTTAGTCTTGCCCATTCACTCTCATTCACTATCAATATTTAGTCTTGCCCATTCACTCTCAATATTTAGTCTTGCCCATTCACTCTCATTCACTCTCAATATTTAATCTTGCCCATTCACTCTCAATATTTAGTCTTGCCCATTCACTCTCATTCACTCTCAATATTTAGTCTTGGCCATTCACTCTCATTCACTCTCAATATGTAGTCTTGCCCAATCGCTCTCATTCACTCTCAATATTTAGTCTTGCCCATTCACTCTCAATATGTAGTCTTGCCCATTCGCTCTCATTCACTCTCAATATTTAGTCTTGCCCATTGACTCACAATATTTAGTCTTGCCCATTCACTCTCAATATTTAGTCTTGCCCATTCACTCTCATTCACTCTCAATATTTAGTCTTGCCCATTCACTCTCATTCACTCTCAATATTTAGTCTTACCCATTCACTCTCAATATTTAGTCTTTCCCATTCACTCTCATTCACTCTCAATATTTAGTCTTGCCCATTCGTTCTCATTCACTCTCAATATTTAGTCTTGCCCATTCACTCTCAATATTTAGTCTTGCCAATTCACTCTCATTCATTCTCAATATTTAGTCTTGCCCATTCACTCTCATTCACTCTCAATATTTAGTCTTTCCCATTCACTCTCATTCACTCTCAATATTTTGTCTTGCCCATTCGCTCTCATTCACTCTCAATATCACTCTCAATATTTAGTCTTGCCCATTCACTCTCAATATTGAGTCTTTCCCATTCACTCTCATTCACTCTCAATATTTAGTCTTGCCCATTCGCTCTCATTCACTCTCAATATTTAGTCTTGCCCATTCACTCTCATTCACTCTCAATATTTAGTCTTGCCCATTCATTCTTATTCACTCTCAATATTTAGTCTTGCCCATTCGCTCTCATTCACTCTCAATATTTAGTCTTGCCCATTCACTCTCATTCACTCTCAATATTTAGTCTTGCCCATTCACTCTCATTCACTCTCAATATTTAGTCTTGCCCATTCACTCTCAATATTTAGTCTTGCCCATTCACTCTCATTCACTCTCAATATTTAGTCTTGCCCATTCACTCTCAATATTTAGTCTTGCCCATTCACTCTCATTCACTCTCAATATTTAGTCTTGCCCATTCACTCTCATTCACTCTCAATATTTAGTCTTGCCCATTCACTCTCAATATTTAGTCTTGCCCATTCACTCTCAATATTTAGTCTTGCCCATTCACTCTCATTCACTATCAATATTTAGTCTTGCCCATTCACTATCAATATTTAGTCTTGCCCATTCACATACATGTCTCAATTGTCTCAAGGATTAAACATCCTTCATTAACCTGTCTCCTCCCCTTCATCTACACTGACTGAAGTGGATTTAACAAATCAATAAGGGATCATAGCTTTCACCTGGATTCACCTGGCCAGTCTATGTCATGGAAAGAGCAGGTGTTCCTAATGTTTTCTACACTCAAGTGTACATGTTGACACACAAACACACACACTGACACAAACACACACACACACACACATACAGAGCAGAACAAAACCCTTAAATTCATAATCTGATCTAACACACACACACAGCTCAGCTCTCGGTCATGGCTAGAACGCCTTCCAGCGACCTTTTCCTGCATTGCCATGGAAACACTAAGAGCATCATCCCTCTGACTTGACTGCAGGACTTGTCATGTCTTGCTGCTTAGCACCTTTTGACACATTGATATGCCACACACACGCAAACACTCTAAAACACACATGCAGCACCTACACCACATCAATCCACAGTGTATCTGCTCAATATTCCTCTCTCTCTCTCTCTCTCTCTCTCTCTCTCTCTCTCTCTCTAACTCTCTCTATCTCGTTGTGTAACCCTAGACTACAATGTGTCTTCACCTGAGTGTGTGTGAGTCTGTGTTTGAGTAAGAGTGTGTCTGCATGTGTGTAATGCATGCACTGGGGGAGACAGGAGCAAGGCTCACAGCAGGTGGGGGGAGGGGCCTGCTGTGTGTTTGTGGCTGAGTGGAGCAAGGATGAGGAGGGAGCCAGCAGCAACCTAGCCGACTCACACTAGTTATTAACTTCTAACTAGCTGGTCATTTACGGTATCATCCAATCTGATTACAAAGTACCTGTTTTGACTGCATCAAACCAAGAAGAGAAACTAGTTAAACTATAGCTAGCTAGCTGGGTTGGCTAATCGCTTTCCCCGTCCTACACAATACCAAAAAACACTACATTCAAAGTATTGAGTGAAAGCCTACCTGTTGGCTCCTTTTCATTGAAACATATCCTTTTTTTATAACTTGAATTCCACTTTCCACTGATCTCCTAAATAATTCCACATTCCACTGATCTCCTAACTAATTCCACTGATCTCCTAACTAATTCCACTAATCTCCTAACTAATTCCACTTTCCAATGATCTCCTAACTAATTCCACTTTCCACTGATCTCCTAACTAATTCCACTGATCTCCTAACTAATTCCACTAATCTCCTAACTAATTCCACTTTTCAATGATCTCCTAACTAATTCCACTTTCCACTGATCTCCTAACTAATTACACTTTCCACTGATCTATCTAAATAAATCTTCCATTGATCTCCTAACTAATTTAATCCTAACAGAGCCAGAGTCTAGTGCTGCTTTGATGATGTGATTGGCCAACAAAAACAACAAGATAGACAAGCGTCTTGAAAAACACACCTCCCGTGAAAAGCCACAGCAGCATAAATGAGACAACATCTCTCTCAATTCAATTCAATTTATGGGGCTTTATTGGCATGGGAAACATATGTTTACATCTCTCTCTCTCTCTCTCTCTCTCTCTCTCTCTCTCTCTCTCTCTCTCGGCCCTGGGTAATCAGGTTTGGATGGACCCGTGAAAACCTCTAGTGTGTGTGTGTGTGCGTGCTACAGTGTGTGTGTGCGCGTGTGTGTGTGTCCGTGCTACAGTGTGTGTATATGTGCGTGTTGCTGTTTTTACACTGCGCTGATAGCACTCCACTGTGTTGTGGCGGTGGTCAGGCTCTCTGGGCCAGGCTGGACCGGGGGATTGTGGGAGATTAGCTCTAAGAGGATTAAAGCCCACGCTTCATTAGCATAGTGACTCACCGCCAGGGAGACAGACTGTACTGTAGCACACACACACACCGTAGCACGGACACATGTACACACACACACACACACTGTAGCACGCACACATGCACACACACACACTACAGCTTCATCAAAAGTTCACTTAGCGTTCACAAATTCCTAACAGTGGATATGCGGCAGCTTCATCAATGGATAGAGCTAGCCAGACAAAATACTGTACATACAGTTTAACAAACAATTTAAATGGTAGGCTGTCACTGTAAATAAGAATGTGTTATTAATTGACTTGGTTAAATAAAAATAAAAGCTGAAGTATACATAAGTATCAGGAATGATGGTAAGACCCAGATGCAGACAACATGGAATGAACAATGGTTTAATAATCCAACAGGGTCAGGGTTAGGGGAAGATGGGCCACACCTGGAGGGGGGTGGAGACATTCACAAAGACAGGTGAAACAGAGCAGGTGTGACAATAAGGAAGAGTGTTACAGGAGCCCTCTGCATGACATCCTCCCTTCACCAGTCAACAGGGTTAGTCTTGGGGTGCGTTCCATTCCAATGAAAACAACACTGAGCCGTTACCTGGATAGGTCGTAAGGCTTAGCAATGTATTAGAACATCCCACGAGTGGAGCAGTGAAGTGTGTTAACATTGGCATGCAGTATAGCTCTGCTCCACAATACGTTGAATACAGTCAAGTCGTTCTCATCTCCTAGTGATGGTATTAGCTCAGGGCTACGTTGCCCTGCATTTGACACTGTGTTTTCTCTAGCCTGGGCTTATAGTGTACCCTGGTTGAATACTGTGTGCCACACCAATAAGTCAGGCCCTCAGGCCAATGTCTCAGTGTGAATATGCAGGAGAGAGACAGAAGGAGAGGCCAAGAGAGACAGAGCGACCTCAGCAACCTATACCAAGGTTAATTGACACTGGAAGGAATGCCGGACTGTGTATATGTGAGTGTGTGTGTGCGTACGAGCGTGTGTGTGTGTGTCTGTGTGTGGGCATGAGGGGTTCATCTCTGCAGTCCCTCAATACTGCGGCAGCTCTCAGGCAGCAGATTGGAGAGAGAGAGAGAGAGGAGAGAGGAGAGAGACAGACAGACAGAGTTGTATATTATCTACCTCACTTGCTTTGGCAATGTTAACAATGTTTCCTATGCCAATAAAGCCCCTTGAATAGAATACAATAGAATAGAATAGAGAGAGAGAGAGAGAGAGAGAGAGAGAGAGAGAGAGAGAGAGAGAGAGAGAGAGAACCTGACACATCATGTTCTATGTTTGTTCTATGTTTGAACACAACCCTGGGCCAGACCACACAGTCTCACATTCTGCCATTTTACAATCTAAACCATTTTTGTTCATACACCTGTGATGAATGTGGAATGTAGGAGCATGTCACCACGGTATCATACATGCACAGTGCAGATGAACAGGTGAGACTGAGGGAAAATTCAGATCAGAATAGAGGTGGCCTAAACTCTAAAGCAGGAGTGGACCAGCCCCACGGGGCCGAAACAGACCCGCAAGGTATAAAATTATTGTTATTTTCAAATAAAATCTCTTTTTGGGCTTAGTTGTGGTCCATTTGAGGTTCACAAATTATTATAAATATGTTTCGGCGCTCAGACCATCAGCTCCGGAAAAAAACGTCCCGCGGTTTAATCTAGTTACCTATCCCTGCTATACAGTATGAGAAGACTGCAGCATCGCCATCACTACTACCTGAGATGGTGAACTGCAGTCCAGGCAGAAAGACAGTGATATCTGAAGAATAGAGAGATGTAGCAGGAGATAGAGTGGGAACTGTAAATCAATAGATAATTACAGAAAGATAGAGCTATTACCGAGAGAGAGAGAGAGGCAGGGGGAGGGGAGAGAGGGGTAGGGGAGGAGAGAGGGAGGGGAAGGGGGAGGGGAGAGAGAGGGGTAGGGGGAGGGGAGAGGGAGTGAGAGAAAGAGAGAGAGAGAGACGGGGTAGGGGGGAGGGGGAGGGGGAGTGAGAGAGAGAGGGGGAGGGGGAGGGGAGATGGAGCGAGAGAGAGGTAGGGGGAAGGGAGAGGGGGCAAGAGAGAGAGGGCTAGGGGGAGGGGAGAGGGAGTGAGAGAGAGAGAGAGAGAGAGAGAGAGAGAGAGAGGGGTAGGGGAGAGGAGGGAGGAGGAGTTAGAGGGCAGAGGGAGGTGGGAGGAGGGAGGTAGAGGGCAGAGGGAGGAGGGAGGAAGAGGGCAGATGGAGGAGGGCAGAGGGAGGTAGAGGGTAGAAGGAGGTAGAGGGCAAAGGGAGGTAGAGGGCAGAGGGAGAACGGAGGTAGGATGCAGAGGGAGGTAGAGGGCAGAGGGAGGTAGAGGGAAGAAGGAGGAGGGAGATAGAGGACAGACGGAAGTAGAGGGAGAAAAGAGGTAGAGGGAGGAGAGAGGTAGAGGGGAGAGGGAGCAAGAGAGAGGTAGGGGGAGGGGAGAGGGAGGGAGAGAGCGAGAGAGAGGTAGGGGGAGGGAGAGGGAGCGAGAGAGAGAGAGGGTTAGGGGGAGGGGAGAGGGAGCGAGAGACAGAGAGAGAGGTAGGGGGGGGGAGAGGGAGCGAGAGAGAGAGAGAGGGTTAGGGGGAGGGGAGAGGGAGCGAGAGACAGAGAGAGGGGTAGGGGGAGGGGAGAGGGAGCGAGAGAGAGAGAAAGAGGGGTAGGGTGAGGGGAGAGGGAGTGAGAGGGGAGAGAGAGAGAATGAGAGAGCGAGCGAGGGAGATTGGAAAGGGCAGGTGGGTGTGGGAGGAGGGGAGGACAGACAGTAAACACTAACGTCAGTGTGTCAGGTTGACAGTGTTCAGGGACACAGTCATTGTCTGGTAACTCCATATCACTAGGTAACATCTGAGAGCCTCTTTCCTGACACTATTGCTGTGAAAGTGCAGCAGTTCAACTCTGACTTCTCCAGCAGTTGTGAAGCATTCATATGCATTGGACCACACTAAAACACACAAACACATTACAAGACCCAAATTTGCAGAGTCATTGATAGCGCTGGCATAAACCTACATGCAGTTAGCAGGATTATCATAATTAATAGGTGGCTCATTAGGCAGTAGAGGGGGAGGGAGGTAGAAAGAGTCCTGTGTTTCCTGCCAGGTTAGGTTGTGTGTGTGTGTGTGTGTGTGTGTGTGTGTGTGTGTGTGTGTGTGTGTGTGTGTGTGTGTGTGTGTGTGTGTGTGTGTGTGTGTGTGTGTGTGTGTGTGCGCGCGCACGCGTGCAGTCAAATGACAGACTGAGTAATAAATGAAGGTAGAGAGACCAGAAGTATAGAGTGTGAGGGGCAAAAGTGGATCAGAAAGGAAGGAAGTAGAGGGCGGAAGGAGGAAGGGGGAAGTAGAGGAAGGAGGGAGGAGGAGTTAGAGGGCAGAGGGAGGAGGGAGGTAGAGGGCAGATGGAGGAGGGTGGAGGGAGATAGAGGGCAAAGGGAGGTAGAGGGCAGAGGGAGAACAGAGGTAGGATGCAGAGGGAGGCAGAGGGAAGAAGGAGGAGGGAGATAGAGGCCAGATGGAGAGAGGAGGGAGGTAGAGAGGGAGGGAGCTAAAGGGAGGAGAGAGGCAGAGGGAGGGAGAGGGGGAGGAGGGAGGTAGGGAAAGGAGGGAGGTAGAGGGAGGTTGAAGGTAGAGGGAGGTGGAGGAAGGAGGGAGGTAGAGGGAGGAGAGGGAGGTAGAGGGGGAGGGAGTTAAAGGGAGGAGAGAGGTAGAGGGAGGGAGAGGGGGAGGGGGAGGTAGAGGGAGGTAGAGGGAGGGAGAGGAGGGAGGTAGAGGGAGGTTGGAGGTAGAGGAAGGTAGAGGAAGGAGGGAGGTACAGGAAGGGGGATAAAGAGAGATGAGGGAGGTACAGGGAGGTACAGGGGAAGGTAAAGAGAGGAGGGAGATATAGAGAGGTAGAGGGGAGGTTTGTGGAGATAGGGGGGGAGGGAGGTAGAGGGAGAGGGAGGTAGAGGGAGAGGGAGGTAGAGGGCGGAGGGAGGTAGAGGGAGGGAGAGGGAGGGAGGTAGAGGGAGGTTGGAGGTAGAGGGAGGTTGGAGGTAGAGGGAGGTTGGAGGTAGAGGGAGGGAGAGGGAGGTAGAGGGAGGTTGGAGGTAGAGGGAGGTAGAGGGCATAGGGAGGTAGAGGGCAGAGGGAGGTAGAGGGCAGAGGGAGGTAGAGGGCAGAGGGAGGTAGAGGGCATGGGGAGGTAGTTGGCAGAGGGATGTAAAGGGCAAAGGGAGGTAGAGCGCAGACAGAAGAGGTGGAGAAGAGAGGTAGAGGGAAGTAGTGGGCAGAGGGAGGTAGAGGGCAGAGGGAGGAATAGGGCAGAGGGAGGTAGAGGGCAGAGGGAGGTAGAGGGCAGATGGAGGTAGAGGGCAGATGGAGGTAGAGGGCAGAGTGAGGTAGAGGGCAGAGGGAGATACTTGGCAGAGGGAGGTAGAGGGAGGTAGAGGGGGGAGGGAGTTAAAGGGAGGAGAGAGGTAGAGGGAGAGGTAGGAGGGAGGTAGAGGAAGGAGGGGGGTAGAGGGAGGAGGGAGGTAGAGGGAGGGAGAAAGAGAGATGAGGGAATTACAGGGAGGTACAAGAGAGGAGGGAGATATAGAGAGGTAGAGGGAGGTATAGGGAGATATAGGGGGAGGGAGGTAGAGGGAGGGGAGGAGGGAGGTAGAGGGAGGACGGAGGTAGAGGGAGGGAGAGGTAGACGGCGGAGGGAGGTAGAGGGAGGAGGAGGTAGAGGAAGATGGAGGATGGAGGAGGGAGGTAGAAGACATTGTGAGTAAGAGGGCAGAGGGAGGTAGAGGGCAGAAGGAGAAGGGCGGTAGAGGGCAGAGGGAGGAGGGCGGTAGAGGGCAGAGGGATTAGGGAGGTAGAGGGCAGAGGGAGGGAAAGGGCAGAAGGAGGAAGGAGGTAGAGGGAGGAGGGAGGTAGAGGGTAGAAAGCACAGGGAGGAGAGAGGTAGAGGGAGGTGGGGAGGGAGGTAGTGGAAGGAGGGGGTAGAGGGAGGTAGAGGGAGGTAGAGGGATGGAGAAGGAGGTAGAGGGAGGTTGGAGGTAGAGGGAGGGAGAGGGCAGAGGGATGTAGAGGTAGAGGGAGGTAGAGGGCAGAGGGCGGAGGGAGGTAGAGGGCATAAGGAGGTAGAGGGCAGAGGGAGGTAGAGGGCAGGAGGGAGGTAGAGGGCAGAGGGAGGTAGAGGGCAGGGGGAGGTAGTTGGCAGAGGGAGGTAGAGGGCAAAGGGAGGTAGAGCGCAGACAGCAGAGGGAGAAGAGAGGTAGAGGGAAGTAATGGGCAGAGGGAGGTAGAGGGCAGAGGGAGGAATAGGGCAGAGGAGGTAGAGGGCAGAGGGAGGTAGAGGGCAGATGGAGGTAGAGGGCAGAGGGAGGAATAGGGCAGAGGGAGGTAGAGGGCAGAGGGAGGTAGTTGGCAGAGGGAGGTAGAGGGAGGTAGAGGGGGGAGGGAGTTAAAGGGAGGAGAGAGGTAGAGGGAGGAGTAGGATGGAGGTAGAGGAAGGAGGGGGTAGAGGTGAGGAGGGAGGTAGAGTGAGGGGGAGAAAGAGAGATGAGGGAGTTACAGGGAGGTACAAGTGAGGAGGGACATATAGAGAGGTAGAGGGAGGTATAGGGAGATATAGGGGGAGGGAGGTAGAGGGAGGACAGAGGTAGAGGGAGGGGTAGGTAGAGGGGCGGAGGGAGGTAGATGGAGGAGGAGGTAGAGGAAGATGGAGGATGGAGGAGGGAGGTGAAGACATTGTGAGTAAGAGGGCAGAGGGAGGTAGAGGGCAGAAGGAGAAGGGCGGTGGGGAGGGCAGAGGGAGGAGGGCGGTAGAGGGCAGAGGGATTAGGGAGGTAGAGGGCAGAGGGAGGGAGAGGGCAGAAGGAGGAAGGAGGTAGAGGGAGGAGGGAGGTAGAGGGTAGAAAGCACAGGGAGGTAGAGGGCAGAGGGAGGTAAAGGGCAACGGGAGAGTGAGGGCGGAGGGAGGTAGAGGGCAGACGGTCATAGAGGGCAGAGGGAGGTAGAGGGAGGGAGAGGGAGGTAGTGGGAGGTAGATGGAGGGAGAGGGAGGTAGAGGAGGTAGAGGGAAGAGGGAGGTAGAGGAAGGAGGGAGGTAGAGGAGGGAGAGGGAGGTAGAGGGAGGTTGGAGGTAGAGGGAGGTAGAGGGAGTTAGAGAGGGGGGGTACAAGGAGGTACAGGGTAAAGTAAAGAGTAAAGGAAAGAGAGGAGGGAGATAGAGGGAGGAGGGAGTTAAAGGGTGGAGAGAGGTATAGGGAGGTGGGGGAGGAGGTAGTGTAAGGAGGGGGGTAGAGGGAGGTAGATGGAGGTAGAGGGATGGAGAAGGAGGTAGAGGGAGGTTGGAGGTAGAGGGAGGTAGAGGAATGAGGGAGGTAGAGGGAGGTAGAGGGAGATTGGAGGTAGAGGAAGGTAGAGGAAAGAGGGAGGTAGAGGGATGGAGAGGGAGGTAGAGGGAGGTTGGAAGTAGAGGGATGGTAGAGAGAGGGGGAGAAAGAGAGATGAGGGAGGTAGAGGGAGGTACAAGAGAGGAGGGAGATATAGAGAGGTAGAGGGAGGTGTAGGGAGATATAGGGGTAGGGAGGTAGAGTGAGGGGAGGAGGGAGGTAGAGGGAGGACGGAGGTAGAGGGTAGAAAGCACAGGGAGGAGAGAGGTAGAGGGAGGTGGGGGAGGGAGGTAGTGGAAGGAGGGGGTAGAGGGAGGTAGAGGGAGGTAGAGGGATGGAGAAGGAGGTAGAGGGAGGTTGGAGGTAGAGGGAGGTAGAGTAAGGAGGGAGGTAGAGGGAGGTAGAGGGAGATTGGAGGTAGAGGGAGGGAGAGGGCAGAGGGATGTAGAGGTAGAGGGAGGTAGAGGGCAGAGGGCGGAGGGAGGTAGAGGGCATAGGGAGGTAGAGGGCATAGGGAGGTAGAGGGCAGAGGGAGGTAGAGGGCAGAGGGAGGTAGAGGGCAGGGGGAGGTAGTTGGCAGAGGGAGGTAGAGGGCAAAGGGAGGTAGAGCGCAGACAGCAGAGGGAGAAGAGAGGTAGAGGGAAGTAATGGGCAGAGGGAGGTAGAGGGCAGAGGGAGGAATAGGGCAGAGGGAGGTAGAGGGCAGAGGGAGGTAGAGGGCAGATGGAGGTAGAGGGCAGAGGGAGGAATAGGGCAGAGGGAGGTAGAGGGCAGAGGGAGGTAGTTGGCAGAGGGAGGTAGAGGGAGGTAGAGGGGGGAGGGAGTTAAAGGGAGGAGAGAGGTAGAGGGAGGAGTAGGAGGGAGGTAGAGGAAGGAGGGGGTAGAGGTGAGGAGGGAGGTAGAGTGAGGGGGAGAAAGAGAGATGAGGGAGTTACAGGGAGGTACAAGTGAGGAGGGACATATAGAGAGGTAGAGGGAGGTATAGGGAGATATAGGGGGAGGGAGGTAGAGGGAGGACAGAGGTAGAGGGAGGGGGTAGGTAGAGGGCGGAGGGAGGTAGATGGAGGAGGAGGTAGAGGAAGATGGAGGATGGAGGAGGGAGGTAGAAGACATTGTGAGTAAGAGGGCAGAGGGAGGTAGAGGGCAGAAGGAGACGGGCGGTAGAGGGCAGAGGGAGGAGGGCGGTAGAGGGCAGAGGGATTAGGGAGGTAGAGGGCAGAGGGAGGGAGAGGGCAGAAGGAGGAAGGAGGTAGAGGGAGGAGGGAGGTAGAGGGTAGAAAGCACAGGGAGGTAGAGGGCAGAGGGAGGTAAAGGGCAACGGGAGAGTGAGGGCGGAGGGAGGTAGAGGGCAGACGGTCATAGAGGGCAGAGGGAGGTAGAGGGATGGAGAGGGAGGTAGAGGGAGGTTGGAAGTAGAGGGATGGTAGAGAGAGGGGGAGAAGAGAGATGAGGGAGGTAGAGGGAGGTACAAGAGAGGAGGGAGATATAGAGAGGTAGAGGGAGGTGTAGGGAGATATAGGGGTAGGGAGGTAGAGTGAGGGGAGGAGGGAGGTAGAGGGAGGACGGAGGTAGAGGGTAGAAAGCACAGGGAGGAGAGAGGTAGAGGGAGGTGGGGGAGGGAGGTATTGGAAGGAGGGGGGTAGAGGGAGGTAGAGGGAGGTAGAGGGATGGAGAAGGAGGTAGAGGGAGGTTGGAGGTAGAGGGAGGTAGAGTAAGGAGGGAGGTAGAGGGAGGTAGAGGGAGATTGGAGGTAGAGGGAGGGAGAGGGCAGAGGGATGTAGAGGTAGAGGGAGGTAGAGGGCAGATGGAGGTAGAGGGCAGAGGGAGGAATAGGGCAGAGGGAGGTAGAGGGCAGAGGGAGGTAGTTGGCAGAGGGAGGTAGAGGGAGGTAGAGGGGGGAGGGAGTTAAAGGGAGGGAGAGAGGTAGAGGGAGGAGTAGGAGGGAGGTAGAGGAAGGAGGGGGTAGAGGTGAGGAGGGAGGTAGAGTGAGGGGGAGAAAGAGAGATGAGGGAGTTACAGGGAGGTACAAGTGAGGAGGGACATATAGAGAGGTAGAGGGAGGTATAGGGAGATATAGGGGGAGGGAGGTAGAGGGAGGACAGAGGTAGAGGGAGGGGTAGGTAGAGGGCGGAGGGAGGTAGATGGAGGAGGAGGTAGAGGAAGATGGAGGATGGAGGAGGGAGGTAGAAGACATTGTGAGTAAGAGGGCAGAGGGAGGTAGAGGGCAGAAGGAGAAGGGCGGTAGAGGGCAGAGGGAGGAGGGCGGTAGAGGGCAGAGGGATTAGGGAGGTAGAGGGCATAGGGAGGGAGAGGGCAGAAGGAGGAAGGAGGTAGAGGGAGGAGGGAGGTAGAGGGTAGAAAGCACAGGGAGGTAGAGGGCAGAGGGAGGTAAAGGGCAACGGGAGAGTGAGGGCGGAGGGAGGCAAGAGGGCAGACGGTCATAGAGGGCAGAGGGAGGTAGAGGGATGGAGAGGGAGGTAGAGGGAGGTTGGAAGTAGAGGGATGGTAGAGAGAGGGGAGAAAGAGAGATGAGGGAGGTAGAGGGAGGTACAAGAGAGGAGGGAGATATAGAGAGGTAGAGGGAGGTGTAGGGAGATATAGGGGTAGGGAGGTAGAGTGGGGAGGAGGGAGGTAGAGGGAGGACGGAGGTAGAGGGTAGAAAGCACAGGGAGGAGAGAGGTAGAGGGGGAGGGGGGAGGGAGGTATTGGAAGGAGGGGGGTAGAGGGAGGTAGAGGGAGGTAGAGGGATGGAGAAGGAGGTAGAGGGAGGTTGGAGGTAGAGGGAGGTAGAGTAAGGAGGGAGGTAGAGGGAGGTAGAGGGAGATTGGAGGTAGAGGGAGGGAGAGGGCAGAGGGATGTAGAGGTAGAGGGAGGTAGAGGGCAGAGGGAGGTAGTTGGCAGAGGGAGGTAGAGGGAAGAGGGCAGAGGGAGAAGAGAGGTAGAGGGAGGAGGGAGGTAGTTGGCAAAGGGAGTGGGAGATAGAGGGCAGAGGGAGGTAGAGGTCAGAGGGATGTAGAGGTAGAGGGAGGTAGGGCAGAGGCGGAGGGGAGGTAGAGGAGGGAGGGAGTTAAAGGGAGGAGAGAGGTATAGAGAGGGGGAGGGAGGTAGAGGAAGGAGGGGGGTAGAGGGGGAGGGAGTTAAAGTGAGGGAGAGGTAGAGGGGAGGGGAGGGAGGTAGAGGAAGGAGGGGGTAGATGGAGGTAGAGGGAGGTAGAGGGATGGAGAGGGAGGTAGAGGGAGATTGGTAGAGGGAGGTAGAGGAAAGAGGGAGGTAGAGGGATGGATAGGGACGTAGAGGGAGGTTGGAAGTAGAGGGATGGTAGAGAGATGGGGAGAAAGAGAGAATAGGGGAGGTACATGGACGTACAAGAGGAGGTAGATATAGAGAGGTTGAGGGAGGTATAGGGAGATATAGGGGGAGGGAGGTAGAGGGAGGGGGAGGAGGGAGGTAGAGGGAGGATGGAGGTAGAGGGAGGTGGAGGTAGAGGGCGGAGGGAGGCAGATGGAGGAGGGAGGTAGAGGGCAGTGTGAGTTAGAGGGCAGAGGGAGGTAGAGGGCAGAGGGAGGTAGAGGGCAGAGGGAGGTAGAGGGCAGAGGGAGGTAGAGGGCAGAGGGCAGAGTGAGGTAGTGGGCAGAGGGCAGAGTGAGGGCAGAGTGAGGGCAGAGTGAGGTAGAGCGCAGAGGGAGAAGAGGTAGAGGGCAGAGGGAGGTAGAAGGCAAAGGGAGTGGGAGGTAGAGGTCAGAGGGAGGTAGAGGTAGAGGGAGGTAGAGGGCAGGGGCGGAGGGAGGTAGAGGGCAGAGAGGGTGGTAGAGGTCAGAGGGATGTAGAGGTAGAGGGAGGTAGAGGGCAGAGGGAGGTAGAGGGCAGAGGGAGGTAGATGGCAGAGGGAGGTAGAGGGCAGAGGGAGGTAGAGGGCAGAGGGAGGTAGATGGCAGAGGGAGGTAGAGGGCAGAGGGAGGTAGTGGCAGAGGGAGGTAGAGGGCAGGGGGAGGTAGTTGGCAGAGGGAGGTAGAGGGCAAAGAGAGGTAGAGCGCAGACAGCAGAGGGAGAAGAGAGGTAGAGGGAAGTAGTGGGCAGAGGGATGTAGAGGGCAGAGGGAGGAATAGGGCAGAGGAAGGTAGAGGGCAGAGGGAGGTAGTTGGCAGAGGGAGGTAGAGGGCAAAGAGAGGTAGAGCGCAGACAGCAGAGGGAGAAGAGAGGTAGAGGGAAGTAGTGGGCAGAGGGAGGTAGAGGGCAGAGGGAGGAATAGGGCAGAGGGAGGTAGAGGGCAGATGGAGGTAGAGGGCAGAGGGAGGAATAGGGCAGAGGAAGGTAGAGGGCAGAGGGAGGTAGTTGGCAGAGGGAGGTAGAGGGCAGAGGGAGGTAGAGGGCAGAGGGAGGTAGAGGGCAGAGGGAGGAAGAGGGAGGAGAGAGGTAGAGACAGTGATAGGGAGAGATTAGGAAAGCAGATATGGTAGGACAGTGTCCCAATAGTGAAGGATAATGACTGGAATGTGCGGCTGTTTTTCAGATGAAATACCATATAATGTCAAATAAATGCAGTCCCAGACAGCCATCTGTCCCTTTTAATAGCCAGCCAATGACACACATTTCAGCAAGTAAACGTCTGTTCCAAATAAGCACTTGGTCTAAATGAGTTGTTTACAATGTTACCATGAGTTACTGAGGAGGTTTAATATTTATTGGCAGTAAGAAACTATCCATTGGTTGCTAACAGCTGAGAACTTCTAGCTAACTTCGGAGTACAGACCCTAGAAATTGGTCGATCACCTGCTAGTGGTGAAAGTAATAACTGTTGAAAATGCATGTCAAAGAGGAGTATAATTAGTCAAGGAAAAGTTTGTGTTTCTTTGGAGAGGCACTAAGACAACAGAAACGTGACAGAGTGTGGAAATTATGTTTATAAAAATGCTAGAATCAAACAATTAACTACGCAAACGAGCAAAAGCTGTGTGCATTATAGAAATAGACGCCTGGCTCAAATAGAAGCCTGTCTCTAATAGAAGCCTGTCTCTAATAGATGCCTGTCT
Organism: Oncorhynchus masou masou; assembly: GCF_036934945.1. NCBI lineage: Eukaryota > Metazoa > Chordata > Actinopteri > Salmoniformes > Salmonidae > Oncorhynchus > Oncorhynchus masou. Next base: position 26,178 of record NW_027010421.1, read on the forward strand.
CTAATAGAAGCCTGTCTCTAATAGACGCCTGTCTCTAATAGACACCTGTCTCAAATAGACGCCTGTCTCTAATAGACGCCTGTGTCTAATAGAAGCCTGTCTCTAATAGACACCTGGCTCTAATAGACGCCTGTCTCTAATAGAAGCCTGTCTCTAATAGACGCCTGTCTCTAATAGAAGCCTGTCTTTAATAGACGCCTGTGTCTAATCGACGCCTGTCTCTAATAGACGCCTGTCTCTAATAGACGCCTGTCTCTAATAGACGCCTGGTTCTAATAGAAGCCTGTCTCTAATAGACGCCTGTCTCTAATAGACGCCTGTCTCTAATAGACGCCTGTCTCTAATAGACGCCTGGTTCTAATAGACACCTGGCTCAAATAGAAGCCTGTCTCTAATAGAATCCTGTCTCTAATAGACGCCTGTCTCTAATCGACGCCTGTCTCTAATAGACGCCTGTCTCTAATAGACGCCTGTCTCTAATAGACACCTGTCTCTAATAGAAGCCTGTCTCTAATAGACGCCTGTCTCTAATAGACGCCTGGCTCTAATAGACACCTGGCTCTAATAGAAGCCTGTCTCTAATAGACGCCTGTCTCTAATAGAAGCCTGTGTCTAATAGAAGCCTGTCTCTAATAGACGCCTGGCTCAAATAGACGCCTGTCTCTAATAGACGCCTGTCTCTACGACCTGTCTCTAATAGAAGCCTGTGTCTAATAGAAGCCTGTCTCTAATAGACACCTGGCTCTAATAGAAGCCTGTCTCTAATAGACACCTGGCTCTAATAGAAGCCTGTCTCTAATAGAAGCCTGGCTCTAATAGACGCCTGGCTCTAATAGACACCTGCATCTAATCGACGCCTGGCTCTAATAGAAGCCTGTCTCTAATAGACGCCTGTCTCTAATCGACGCCTTGCTCTAATAGACGCCTGTCTCTAATCGACGCCTGGCTCTAATAGACACCTGTCTCTTATCGACGCCTGGCTCTAATAGAAGCCTGTCTCTAATAGGCGCCTGTCTCTAATAGACGCCTGGCTCTAACAGACGCCTGGCTCTAATAGACACCTGTCTCTAATAGACGCCTGTCTCTAATCAACGCCTGTCTCTAATAGATGCCTGTCTCTAATAGACGCCTGTCTCTAATAGATGCCTGGTTCTAATAGAAGCCTGTCTCTAATAGACGCCTGTCTCTAATAGACGCCTGGTTCTAATAGAAGCCTGTCTCTAATAGACGCCTGTCTCTAATAGACGCCTGTCTCTAATAGATGCCTGGCTCTAATAGAAGCCTGTCTCTAGTAGACGCCTGTCTCTAATCGACGCCTGTCTCTAGTAGACACCTGGCTCAAATAGAAGCCTGTCTCTAATAGACACCTGTCTCTAATAGACGCCTGTCTCTAATAGACGCCTGTCTCTAATAGACGCCTGTCTCTAATAGACACCTGGCTCAAATAGAAGCCTGTCTCTAATAGACGCCTGTCTCTAATAGACGCCTGTCTCTAATAGAAGCCTGTCTCTAATAGACGCCTGTCTCTAACGCCTGTCTCTAAGACGCCTGTCTCTAATAGACGCCTGTCTCTAATCGACGCCTGTCTCTAATAGACACCTGGCTTAAATAGAAGCCTGTCTCTAATAGACGCCTGTCTCTAAAGACGCCTGTCTCTAATAGACGCCTGTCTCTAATAGACGCCTGTCTCTAATCGACGCCTGTCTCTAATAGACGCCTGGCTCAAATAGATGCCTGTCTCTAATAGAAGCCTGTCTCTAATAGACGCCTGTCTCTAATCGACGCCTGTCTCTAATAGACACCTGGCTCAAATAGAAGCCTGTCTCTAATAGACGCCTGGCTCAAAAAGAAGCCTGTCTCTAATAGACGCCTGGCTCAAATAGAAGCCTGTCTCTAATAGAAGCCTGTCTCTAATAGATGCCTGTCTCTAATAGACGCCTGTCTCTAATAGACGCCTGGTTCTAATAGAAGCCTGTCTCTAATAGACGCCTGTCTCTAATAGACGCCTGTCTCTAATAGACGCCTGGTTCTAATAGAAGCCTGTCTCTAATAGACGCCTGTCTCTAATAGACGCCTGCCTCTAATAGATGCCTGGCTCTAATAGAAGCCTGTCTCTAGTAGACGCCTGTCTCTAATCGACGCCTGTCTCTAATAGAAACCTGGCTCAAATAGAAGCCTGTCTCTAATAGACGCCTTTCTCTAATAGACGCCTGTCTCTAATAGACGCCTGTCACTAATAGACGCCTGTCTCTAATAGAAGCCTGTCTCTAATAGAAGCCTGTCTCTAATAGACGCCTGTCTCTAATAGACGCCTGTCTCTAATCGACGCCTGTCTCTAATAGACACCTGGCTTAAATAGAAGCCTGTCTCTAATAGACGCCTGTCTCTAAAAGACGCCTGTCTCTAATAGACACCTGTCTCTAATAGACGCCTGTCTCTAATCGACGCCTGTCTCTAATAGACACCTGGCTCAAATAGAAGCCTGTCTCTAATAGACGCCTGGCTCAAATAGAAGCCTGTCTCTAATAGACGCCTGTCTCTAATAGACGCCTGTCTCTAATAGACGCCTGTCTCTAATCGACGCCTGTCTCTAATAGACGCCTGTCTCTAATAGACGCCTGTCTCTAATAGACAACTGTCTCTAATAGAAGCCTGTCTCAAATAGAAGCCTGTCTCTAATAGACACCTGGCTCAAATAGAAGCCTGTCTCTAATAGAAGCCTGTCTCTAATAGACGCCTGTCTCTAATAGACACCTGGCTCTAATGGATGCCTGTCTCTAATAGACGCCTGTCTCTAATAGACGCCGGTCTCTAATAGAAGCCTGTCTCTAATAGACGCCTGTCTCTAATAGACGCCTGTCTCTAATAGAAGCCTGTCTATAATAGACGCCTGTCTCTAATAGAAGCCTGTCTCTAATAGACGCCTGTCTCTAATAGACGCCTGTCTCTAATCGACGCCTGTCTCTAATAGACGCCTGTCTCTAATCGACGCCTGTCTCTAATAGACACCTGGCTTAAATAGAAGCCTGTCTCTAATAGACGCCTGTCTCTAAAAGACGCCTGTCTCTAATAGACGCCTGTCTCTAATAGACGCCTGTCTCTAATCGACGCCTGTCTCTAATAGACGCCTGGCTCAAATAGATGCCTGTCTCTAATAGAAGCCTGTCTCTAATAGACGCCTGTCTCTAATCGACGCCTGTCTCTAATAGACACCTGGCTCAAATAGAAGCCTGTCTCTAATAGACGCCTGGCTCAAATAGAAGCCTGTCTCTAATAGAAGCCTGTCTCTAATAGATGCCTGTCTCTAATAGACGCCTGTCTCTAATGGACGCCTGGTTCTAATAGAAGCCTGTCTCTAATAGACGCCTGTCTCTAATAGACGCCTGTCTCTAATAGACGCCTGGTTCTAATAGAAGCCTGTCTCTAATAGACGCCTGTCTCTAATAGACGCCTGCCTCTAATAGATGCCTGGCTCTAATAGAAGCCTGTCTCTAGTAGACGCCTGTCTCTAATCGACGCCTGTCTCTAATAGAAACCTGGCTCAAATAGAAGCCTGTCTCTAATAGACGCCTGTCTCTAATAGACGCCTGTCTCTAATAGACGCCTGTCACTAATAGACGCCTGTCTCTAATAGAAGCCTGTCTCTAATAGACGCCTGTCTCTAATAAACGCCTGTCTCTAATAGACGCCTGTCTCTAATCGACGCCTGTCTCTAATAGACACCTGGCTTAAATTGAAGCCTGTCTCTAATAGACGCCTGTCTCTAAAAGACGCCTGTCTCTAATAGACACCTGTCTCTAATAGACGCCTGTCTCTAATCGACGCCTGTCTCTAATAGACACCTGGCTCAAATAGAAGCCTGTCTCTAATAGACGCCTGGCTCAAATAGAAGCCTGTCTCTAATAGACGCCTGGCTCTAATAGACGCCTGTCTCTAATAGACGCCTGTCTCTAATCGACGCCTGTCTCTAATAGACGCCTGTCTCTAATAGACGCCTGTCTCTAATAGACAACTGTCTCTAATAGAAGCCTGTCTCAAATAGAGAGCCTGTCTCTAATAGACACCTGTCTCAAATAGAAGCCTGTCTCTAATAGACGCCTGTCTCTAATAGAAGCCTGTCTCCAATAGAAGCCTGTCTCTAATAGACGCCTGTCTCTAATTGACGCCTGTCTCTAATAGAAGCCTGTCTCTAATAGACGCCTGTCTCTAATAGACACCTGGCTCTAATAGACGCCTGTCTCTAATAGACGCCTGTCTCTAATAGACGCCGGTCTCTAATAGAAGCCTGTCTCTAATAGACGCCTGTCTCTAATAGACGCCTGTCTCTAATAGAAGCCTGTCTATAATAGACGCCTGTCTCTAATAGAAGCCTGTCTCTAATAGACGCCTGTCTCTAATAGACGCCTGTCTCTAAAAGACGCCTGTCTCTAATAGACACCTGTCTCTAATAGACGCCTGTCTCTAATCGACGCCTGTCTCTAATAGACACCTGGCTCAAATAGAAGCCTGTCTCTAATAGACGCCTGGCTCAAATAGAAGCCTGTCTCTAATAGACGCCTGGATCAAATAGAAGCCTGTCTCTAATAGAAGCCTGTCTCTAATAGAAGCCTGTCTCTAATAGACACCTGTCTCTAATAGAAGCCTGTCTCTAATAGACGCCTGTCTCTAATAGACGCCTGTCTCTAATCGACGCCTGTCTCTAATAGACACCTGGCTCAAATAGAAGCCTGTCTCTAATAGACGCCTGTCTCTAATTGACACCTGGCTCTAATAGAAGCCTGTCTCTAATAGAAGCCTGTCTCTAATAGACGCCTGTCTCTAATAGACACCTGGCTCTAATAGACGCCTGTCTCTAATAGACGCCTGTCTCTAATAGACGCCGGTCTCTAATAGAAGCCTGTCTCTAATAGACGCCTGTCTCTAATAGACGCCTGTCTCTATTAGAAGCCTGTCTATAATAGACGCCTGTCTCTAATAGAAGCCTGTCTCTAATAGACGCTGTCTCTAAAAGACGCCTGTCTCTAATAGACGCCTGTCTCTAATAGACGCCTGTCTCTAATAGACGCCTGTCTCTAATAGACACCTGGCTCAAATAGAAGCCTGTCTCTAGAAGACCTGGCTCAAATAGAAGCCTGTCTCTAATAGACGCCTGGATCAAATAGAAGCCTGTCTCTAATAGAAGCCTGTCTCTAATAGAAGCCTGTCTCTAATAGACACCTGTCTCTAATAGACGCCTGTCTCTAATCGACGCCTGTCTCTAATAGACACCTGGCTCAAATAGAAGCCTGTCTCTAATAGACGCCTGGCTCAAATAGAAGCCTGTCTCTAATAGACGCCTGTCTCTAATAGACGCCTGTCTCTAATAGACGCCTGTCTCTAATCGACGCCTGTCTCTAATAGACAAGATAGCCTGTCTCAAATAGACGCCTGTCTCTAATAGACCTGGCTCAACTGTCTCCTAGAAGCTAATAGACGCCTGTCTAATAGAAGCCTGTCTCTAATAGACACCTGGCTCAAATAGAAGCCTGTCTCTAATAGAAGCCTGGCTCTAATAGAAGCCTGTCTAATAGACGCCTGTCTCTAATAGACGCCTGTCTCTAATAGACGCCTGTCTCTAATAGACGCCTGTCTCTAATAGAAGCCTGTCTCTAATAGACGCCTGTCTCTAATAGACACCTGGCTCTAATAGAAGCCTGTCTCTAATAGACGCCTGTCTCTAATAGACGCCTGTCTCTAATAGAAGCCTGTCTCTAATCGACGCCTGTCTCTAATAGACGCCTGTCTCTGTCTCTAATAGACGCCTGTCTCTAAT
>NW_027010422.1:0-31984 GCF_036934945.1 Oncorhynchus masou masou
TCTTCACTACCCTGATCTCTCTCTTCACTACCCTGTCTCTCTCTTCCCCTACCCTGATCTCTCTTCACTTCCCTGATCTCTCTCTTCCCTTCCCCCTGATATCTCTTCACTACCCTGATCTCTCTCTTCCCTTCCCTGACATCTCTCTTCCTTCATCTGTCTTCCCACTGATATCTCTCTTCCCTTCCCTCTTCTCAGATCTCTTCTCTTCTTCCTTCCCTGATATCTCTCTTCCCTTCCCTGATATCTCTCTTCACCCACCCTGATCACTCTCTTCCCTTCCCTGATCTCTCTCTTCCCTTCCCTGATCACTCTTCCCTTCCCTGATCTCTCTCTCTTCACTACCCTGATCTCTCTTCACCACCTGATCATCTCTCTTCCTTCCCTGATCTCTCTCTTCCCTTACCTGATCATTCTTCTGATATCTCTTCACTACCCTGATCTCTCTTCACTGCCCTGATCTCTCTCTTCACCCACCCTGATCTCTTCTCTTCCTTCCTGATATCTCTCTTCACTTCCCTGATCATCTCTCTTCCCTTCCCTGATCTCTCTCTTCCCTTCCCTGATATCTCTCTTCACTTCCCTGATCTCTCTTCACCTACCCTGATATCTCTTCCCTTCCCTGATCTCTCTCCCTGATCTCTCTCTTTACCCTGATCACTCTCTTCCCTTCCCTGATCACTCTCTTCACTACCCTGATCTCTCTCACTTCTGATCACTCTCTTCCTTCCCTGATCTCTCTCTTCTACCAGATCTTCTTCCTTCCCTGATATCTCTCTTCCCTTCCCTGATCTCTTCTTCCCTTCCCTGATCTCTCTCTTCCCTTCCCTGATCTCTCTTCCCTTCCCTGATCTCTCTTCCTTCCCTGATATCTCTCTTCACTACCCTGATCTTCTCTTCCTTCCCTGATCTCTCTCTTCCTTCCCTGATCTCTCTTCCCCTGATCTCTTCCTTCCCATCTCTCTTCACTACCCTGATCTCTCTCTTCACTACCCTGATCTCTCTTCCCTTCCCTGATCTCTCTTCCTTCCCTGATCTCTCTCTTCCCTTCCCTGATCATCTCTCTTCCTTCCCTGATCTCTCTCTTCCCTTCCCTGATATCTCTCTTCCCTTCCCTGATCTCTCTCTTCCCTTCCCTGATCTCTCTCTTCACTACCCTGATCACTCTCTTCCCTTCCCTGATCTCTCTCTTCCCTTCCCTGATCTCTCTTCCCTTCCCTTCACTCCCTGATCTCTCTCTTCCCACCCTGATCACTCTCTTCCCTTCCCTGATATCTCTTTTCTTCCTCTTCCCTGATCTCTCTCTTCCCTACCCTGATCTCTCTCTTCCCTTCCCTTCTCTCTCTTCCCATTCCTGATCTCTCTCTTCACTTACCCTGATCACTCTTCCCCTGATCTCTCTTCCCCTGATCTCTCTCTTAACCCACCCTGATCTCTCTCTTCCCTTCCCTGATCTCTCTCTTCCCTTCCCTGATCTCTCTTCCTTCCCTGATATCTCTCTTCTCTTCTTCACTCATCCCTTCCCTGATCTCTCTCTTCCCTTCCCTGATATCTCTCTTCCCTTCCCTGATCTCTCTCTTCCCTGACCCTGATCTTCCCTTCCCTGATCTCTCTCTTCCTACCCTGATCTCTCTCTTCACTACCCTGATCTCTCTCTTCCCTTCCCTGATCTCTCTTCCCTTCCCTGATATCTCTCTTCCCTTCCCTGATCTCTCTCTTCCCTTCCCTGATCATCTCTTCCCTTCCCTGATATCTCTCTTCACTACCCTGATCTCTCTCTTCCCACCCTGATCTCTCTCTTCACTTCCCTGATCTCTCTCTTCCCTGATTCTCCTTCCTATGATCTCTCTCTTCACTACCCTGATCTCTCTCTTCCCTTCCCTGATATCTCTCTTCCCTTCCCTGATCTCTCTCTTCCCTTCCCTGATCACTCTTCCCTTCCCTGATATCTCTCTTCACTACCCTGATCTCTCTCTTCCACCCTGATCTCTCTTCCCTACCCTGATCTCTCTCTTCACTTCCCCTGATCTCTCTTCCCTTCCCTGATATCTCTCTTCACTTCCCTGATCTCTCTTCTTCCCTTCCCTGATATCACTACCCTGATCTCTCTCTTTCCTTACCCTGATCACTCTCTTCCTTCCTGATATCTCTCTTCACTACCCTGATCTCTCTCTTCACCCACCCTGATCACTCTCTTCCCTTCCCTGATCTCTCTCTCTTCACTTCCCTGATCTCTCTCTTCACTACCCTGATCACTCTCTTCACTATCACTTCCTACCCTGATCACTCTCTTCCCTTCCCTGATCTCTCTCTTCCTTCCCTGATCTCTCTCTTCCCTTCCCTGATCTCTCTTCCCTTCCCTGATATCTCTCTTCTTCCTGATATCTTCCACTTCCCTGATATCTCTCTTCACTACCCTGATCTCTCTCTTCACACCCTGATATCTCTCTTCCTTCCTGATCTCTCTCTTCCCTTCCCTGATATCTCTTCCTTCCCTGATATCTCTCTTCACTTCCTGATCTCTCTCATCCCTTCCCTGATCTCTCTCTTCCTTCCTCCCTATCTCTCTTCCCTTCCCTGATCACTCTCTTCCCTTCCCTGATATCTCTCTTCACTACCCTGATCTCTCTCTTCACCTACCCTGATCACTCTCTTCCTTCCCTGATCTCTCTCTTCACTACCCTGATCTCTCTTCACTACCCTGATCTCTCTCTTCCCTACCCTGATCACTCTCTCTTCCTTCCCTGATCTCTCTTCCCTTCCCTGATCTCTCTCTTCCCTTCCCTGATCTCTCTTCACTCTCTTCACTACCCTGATCTCTCTCTTCACTACCCTGATATCTCTCTTCCCTTCCTGATCTCTCTCTTCACTACCCTGATCTCTCTCTTCCCTTCCCTGATCTCTCTTCCCTTCCCTGATCATCTCTTCCCTTCCCTGATATCTCTCTTCCCTTCCCTGATCTCTCTTCACCCACCCTGATCACTCTCTTCCCTTCCCTGATCTCTCTCTTCACTACCCTGATCTCTCTTCCCTTCCCTGATCTCTCTCTTCACTTCCCTGATCTCTCTCTTCACTTCCCTGATCATCTCTCTTCCCTACCCTGATCTCTCTCTTCCCTTCCCTGATCACTCTCTTCCCTTCCCTGATCTCTCTCTTCCTACCCTGATCTCTTCTCTTCCTTCCCTGATCATCTCTTCCCTTCCCTGATATCTCTCTTCCCTTCCCTGATCTCTCTCTTCCCTTCCCTGATCTCTCTTCACTTACCCTGATCTCTCTTCCCTTCCCTGATCTCTCTCTTCCCTTCCCTGATCTCTCTCTTCCCTTCCTGATCTCTTCCCTTCCCTGATCTCTCTCTTCACTACCCTGATCTCTCTCTTCCCTTCCCTGATCTCTCTCTTCCCTTCCCTGATCTCTCTCTTCCCTTCCCTGATCTCTCTCTTCACTACCCTGATCTCTCTTCTTCCCTGATCTCTCTTCACTACCCTGATACTCTCTTCCCTTCCTGATCTTCTCTTCACTACCCTGATCTCTCTTCCCTTCCCTGATCTCTCTCTTCCCTTCCCTGATATCTCTCTTCCCTTCCCTGATCACTCTTCCCTTCCCTGATCTCTCTTCACTACCCTGATCTCTCTCTTCACTACCCTGATCTCTCTCTTCCCTACCCTGATCTCTCTCTTACTTCCCTGATCTCTCTCTTCACTACCCTGATCTCTCTCTTCACTTCCCTGATCTTCATCCCTGATCTCTTCCTTCCCTGATATCTCTCTTCACTACCCTGATCTCTCTCTTCCCTTCCCTGATTTCTCTCTCTCTTCCTTCCTTCCCTGATACCCTGATCTCTCTTCCCTTCCCTGATCACTCTTCCCTTCCCTGATATCTCTCTTTACCCTGATCTCTCTCTTCCTGCCCTCTTCACTACCCTGATCATCTCTCTTCCCTTCCCTGATCTCTCTCTTCCCTTCCCTGATCTCTTCCCTTCCCTGATCACTCTTCCCTTCCCTGATATCTCTCTTCCCTTCCCTGATCCCTGATATCTCTCTTACCCTGATCTCTCTCTTCCTTCCCTGATCTCTCTCTTCCCTTCCCTGATCATCCTCCCTTCCATCTCTCTTCTTCCCTGATCACTCTTCCCTTCCCTGATATCTCTCTTCACTACCCTGATCTCTCTCTTCCCCACCCTGATACTCTCTTCCCTTCCCTGATCTCTCTCTCTTCACTACCCTGATCTCTCTTCCCTTCCCTGATATCTCTCTTCCCTTCCCTGATCTCTCTCTTCCTTCCCTGATCTCTCTCTTCCCTTCCCTGATCTCTCTTCCCTTCCCTGATCTCTCTCTTCCCTTCCCTGATCACTCTTCCTACCCTGATATCTCTCTTCACTACCCTGATCTCTCTCTTCCCTACCCTGATCCCTGATCTCTCTCTTCCCTTCCCTGATCATCTCTTCCCTTCCCTGATCTCTCTTCCCTTCCCTGATCTCTCTCTTCCCTTCCCCTGATATCTCTCTTCCTTCCCTGATCTCTCTCTTCCCTTCCCTGATCTCTCTCTTCACTACCCTGATCACTCTCTTCCCTTACCCTGATCACTCTCTTCCCTTCCCTGATCTCTCTCTTCCCTTCCCTGACATCTCTCTTCCCTTCCTGATCTCTCTCTTCCCTTCACTGATCTCTCTTCCCTTCCCTGATCTACTCTTCCCTTCCCTGATATCTCTCTTCACTACCTGATCTCTCTCTTCATTCTTCCCTACCCTGATCTCTCTCTTCCCTTCCCTGATCTCTCTTCCTTACTACCCTGATCTCTCTCTTCACTACCCTGATCTCTCTCTTCCCTACCCTGATCTCTCTCTTCACTACCCTGATCTCTCTCTTCACTTCCCTGATCTCTCTCTTCACTCCCTACCCTGATCACTCTCTTCCCTTCCCTGATCTCTCTTCCCTTCCCTGATCATCTCTTCTTCCCTGATATCTCTCTTCACTACCCTGATCTCTCTCTTCACTTCCCTGATCTCTTCACTACCCTGATCTCTTTCTTCCCTTCCCTGATATCTCTCTTCCCTACCCTGATCTCTCTTCCCTTCCCTGATCACTCTTCCCTTCCCTGATATCTCTCTTCACTACCCTGATCTCTCTCTTCACCCACCCTGATCACTCTCTTCTTCCCTGATCTCTCTTCCCTGATCTCTCTTCCCTTCCCTGATCTCTCTCTTCCCTTCCCTGATATCTCTCTTCACTACCCTGATTTCTCTCTTCACCCACCCTGATTTCTCTCTTCCCTTCCCTGATCTCTCTCTTCACTACCCTGATCACTCTCTTCCCTTCCCTGATATCTCTCTTCACTACCCTGATCTCTTTCTTCCCTTCCCTGACATCTCTTCCCTTCCCTGATCTCTCTCTTCCCTTCCCTGATCTCTCTCTTCCCTTCCCTGATCACTCTTCCCTTCCCTGATCTCTCTCTTCACTACCCTGATCTCTCTCTTCACTACCCTGATCTCTCTCTTCCCTTCCCTGATATCTCTCTTCCCTTCCTGATCTCTCTCTTCCTTCCCTGATCTTCCCTCTCTTCACTACCCTGATCTCTCTCTTCACCCACCCTGATCACTCTCTTCCCTTCCCTGATCTCTTCCCTTCCCTGATCTCTCTTCCCTTCCCTGATATCTCTTCTTCCTGATCTTCCCTGATCTTCCCTTCCCTGATCTCTCTATTCCTTCCCTGATCACTCTTCCCTTCCTGATATCTCTCTTCACTTCCCTGATCTCTCTCTTCCCTTCCCTGATCATCTCTCTTCCTTCCCTGATCTCTCTTTCCTTACCCTGATATCTCTCTTCCCTTCCCTGATCTCTCTTCCCTTCCCTGATCTTCTTCACTACCCTGATCTCTCTCTTCACTACCCTGATCATCTCTCTTCCTTCCCTGATCTCTCTTCCTTCCCTGATCTCTTCTTCCCACTCTTCCCTTCCCTGATATCTCTCTTCTCACTTCCTGATCTCTCTCTTCACTACCCTGATCTCTCTCTTCACTTCCCTGATCTCTCTCTTCACTATCCCTGATCTCTCTTCCCTTCCCTGATATCTCTCTTCCCTTCCCTGATCTCTCTCTTCCTACCCTGATCACTCTCTTCCCTTCCCTGATCTCTCTCTTCACTACCCTGATCTCTCTCTTCACCCACCCTGATCACTCTCTTCCCTTCCCTGATCTCTCTTCCCTCCCTGATCATCTCTTCTTCCCTTCCCTGATATCTCTCTTCCCTTCCCTGATCTCTCTTCCCTTCCCTGATATCTCTCTTCCCTACCCTGATCTCTCTTCCTTCCCTGATATCTCTCTTCACTACCCTGATCCCTTCCCTGATCTCTCTCTTCCCTTCCCTGATCTCTCTTCCCTTCCCTGATCATCTCTCTTCCCTTCCCTGATCTCTCTCTTCCTACCCTGATATCTCTCTTCCCTACCCTGATCTCTCTCTTCCCTACCCTGATCTTTCTTCCCTTCCTACTCTCTTCCCTTCCCTGATCTCTCTCTTCCCTTCCCTGATATCTCTTCACTACCCTGATCTCTCTCTTCCCTACCCTGATCACTCTCTTCCCTTCCCTGATCTCTCTCTTCACTACCCTGATCTCTTCACCCTGATCTCTTCCCTTCCCTGATCTCTCTCTTCACTACCCTGATCTCTCTCTTCCCTACCCTGATCTCTCTCTTCCCTTCCCTGATCTCTCTCTTCACTACCCTGATCTCTCTTCCTTCCCTGATATCTCTCCCACCCTGATCTCTCTTCCTTCCCTGATATCTCTTCCTTCCCTGATCACTCTCTTCTTCCCTGATATCTCTCTTCCTTCCCTGATCTTCTCTCTTCCCTTCCCTGATATCTCTCTTCCCTTCCCTGATCTCTTCCACCCTTCTCTCTTCCCTTCCCTGATCTCTTCCCTTCCCTGATCTCTCTCTTCCTTCCCTGATATCTCTTCCCTTCCCTGATCTCTCTCTTCCCTGATATCCCTGATCTCTCTCTTCACTTCCCTGATCTCTCTTCCCTTCCCTGATCTCTTCTTCACTACCCTGATCTCTCTTCCCTTCCCTGATCTCTCTTCTCTTCCTACCCTGATCTCTCTCTTCACTACCCTGATCCTCTCTTCCCTTCCCTGATCTCTCTCTTCACTACCCTGATCTCTCTCTTCACTACCCTGATCTCTCTCTTCACTACCCTGATCTCTCTCTTCACTACCCTGATCACTCTCTTCCCTTCCCTGATCTCTCTTCTTCCTTCCCTGATCTCTCTCTTCCCTTCCCTGATCTCTCTCTTCCCTTCCCTGATATCTCTCTTCACTACCCTGATCACTCTCTTCCCTTCCCTGATATCTCTCTTCACTACCCTGATCTCTCTCTTAACCCACCCTGATCACTCTCTTCCCTTCCCTGATCTCTCTCTTCACTACCCTGACCTCTCTCTTCCTTCCCTGATCTCTCTTCTCTTCACTTCCCTGATCTCTCTCATCCCTTCCCTGATATCTCTCTTCCCTTCCCTGATCATCTCTCTTCCCTTCCCTGATCTCTCTCTTCCCCCTTCCCTGATCTCTCTTCCCTTCCCTGATCTCTCTTCCCTTCCCTGATCACTCTTCCCTTCCCTGATCTCTCTTCACTACCCTGATCTCTCTCTTCACCCTGATCACTCTCTTCCTTCCCTGATCTCTCTCTTCACTACCCTGATCACTCTCTTCCCTTCCCTGATCTCTCTTCCCTTCCCTGACATCTCTCTTCCCTTCCCTGATCTCTCTCTTCCATTCACTGATAACTCTCTTCCCTTCCCTGATTACTCTTCCCTTCCCTGATATCTCTCTTCACTACCCTGATCTCTCTCTTCACCCACCCTGATCTCTCTCTTCCCTTCCCTGATCTCTCTCTTCACTACGCTGACCTCTCTCTTCCATTCCCTGATATCTCTCTTCTCTTCACTTCCCTGATCTCTCTCATCCCTTCCCTGATCTCTCTTCCCTTCCCTGATATCTTCTTCCTACCCTGATCTCTCTCTTCCCTTCCCTGATCACTCTCTCTTCCCTTCCCTGATCTCTCTCTTCACTACCCTGATCTCTTCTTCTTCCCTTCCCTGATCTCTCTTCACTTCCCTGATCTCTCTCTTCCCTTCCCTGATATCTCTCTTCACTACCCTGATCTCTCTCTTCCCTTCCCTGATATCTCTCTTCCCTTCCCTGATCTCTCTCTTCACTACCCTGATCTCTCTCTTCACTACCCTGATCTCTCTCTTCACTTCCCTGATCTCTCTCTTCACAACCCTGATCTCTCTTCCCTTCCCTGATCTCTCTCTTCCCTTCCCTGATCATCTCTTCCCTTCCCTGATATCTCTCTTCACTACCCTGATCTCTCTCTTCACCCACCCTGATCTCTCTCTTCCCTTCCCTGATCTCTCTCTTCACTACCCTGATCTCTCTTCCCTTCCCTGATCATCTCTTCCCTTCCCTGATCTCTCTCTTCACTACCCTGATCTCTCTCTTCACCCACCCTGATCACTCTCTTCCCTTCCCTGATCTCTCTCTTCACTACCCTGATCTCTCTCTCCCCTCTTCACTCCACCCTGATCATCTCTCTTCCCTTCCCTGATCTCTCTCTTCCTTCACTGATATCTCTCTTCCCTTCCCTGATATCTCTCTTCTTCCCTCCTCTGATGATCTCTCTCTTCACCCACCCTGATCTCTCTTCCCTTCCCTGATCTCTCTCTTCACTACCCTGATCTCTCTTCCACTACCCTGATCTCTCTTCACTTCCCTGATCTCTCTCTTCACTACCCTGATCTCTCTCTTCACTACCCTGATCTCTCTCTTCCCACCCTGATCACTCTCTTCCCTTCCCTGATCTCTCTCTTCCCTTCCCTGATCTCTCTTCCCTTCCCTGATTCTTCCCTTCCCTGATCTCTCTTCACCCACCCTGATCTCTCTTCCCTTCCCTGATCTCTCTCTTCACTACCCTGACTCTCTCTTCCCTTCCCTGATATCTCTCTTCACTACCCTTCTCTCTTTCCCTGATCTCTCTCTTCCCTACCCTGATATCTCTCTTCCCTACCCTGATCATCTCTCTTCCCTTCCCTGATATCTCTCTTCCCTTCCCTGATATCTCTCTTCCCTTCCCTGATCACTCTTCCTTCCCTGATATCTCTTCACTTCCCTGATCTCTCTCTTCACTACCCTGATCTCTCTCTTCCCTTCCCTGATCTCTCTTCCCTTCCTGATATCTCTCTTCCCTTCCCTGATCACTCTTCCCTTCCCTGATATCTCTCTTCACTACCCTGATCTCTCTCTTCACTACCCTGATCACTCTCTTCCCTTCCCTGATCTCTCTCTATACTACTCTGATCTCTCTCTTCACTACCCTGATCTCTCTCTTCACTACCCTGATCTCTCTCTTCACTACCCTGATCTCTCTCTTCACTACCCTGATCTCTCTCTTCACCCACCCTGATCACTCTCTTCCCTTCCCTGATATCTCTCTTCCCTTACCTGATCTCTCTCTTCCCTTCCCTGATCATTCTTCCCTTCCCTGATCTCCTCTTCACCTTCCCTGATCTCTCTTCCCTTCCCTGATCTCTTCCCATCACTGATCTCTCTTCCCTTCCCTGATCTCTCTCTTCACTTCCCTGATATCTCTCTTCACTACCCTGATCTCTCTCTTCACCCACCCTGATCACTCTCTTCCCTTCCCTGATCTCTCTTCACTACCCTGATCTCTCCCTTCACTACCCTGATCACTCTCTTCACTACCTGATCTCTCTTCACTACCCTGATCACTCTCTTCCCTTCCCTGATCTCTCTTCCCTTCCCTGACATCTCTCTTCCCTTCCCTGATCTCTCTCTTCCATTCACTGATATCTCTCTTCCCTTCCCTGATTACTCTTCCCTTCCCTGATATCTCTCTTCACTACCCTGTTCTCTCTCTTCACCCACCCTGATCTCTCTCTTCCCTTCCCTGATCTCTCTCTTCACTACCCTGACCTCTCTCTTCCATTCCCTGATATCTCTCTTCTCTTCACTTCCCTGATCTCTCTCATCCCTTCCCTGATATCTCTCTTCCCTACCCTGATCACTCTCTTCCCTTCCCTGATCTCTCTCTTCCCTTTCCTGATCTCTCTCTTCCCTTCCCTGATATCTCTTCCCTTTCCCTTCCCTGATATCTCTTCCTTCCCTGATCTCTCTCTTCCACCCTGATATCTCTCTTCCCTTCCCTGATCACTCTTCCCTTCCCTGATATCTCTCTTCACTACCCTGATCTCTCTCTTCACCCACCCTGATATCTCTCTTCCCTTCCCTGATCTCTCTCTTCACTACCCTGATCCTCTTCCCTTCCCTGATCTCTCTCTTCCCTACCCTGATCTCTCTCTTCCCTTCCCTGATATCTCTCTTCTTCCCTGATCTCTCTTCTTCACTTCCCATCTCTTCCCTTCCCTGATCTCTTTCTTCCCTTCCCTGATCACTCTTCCCTTCCCTGATATCTCTCTTCACTACCCTGATCTCTCACTTCACTACCCTGATCACTCTCTTCCCTTCCCTGACCTTTCTCTTCACTACACTGATCTCTCCCTTAACTACCCTGATCACTCTCTTCCCTTCCCTGATCTCTCTTCCTTCCCTGATCTCTCTCTTCCTTCCCTGATCTCTCTTCACTACCCTGATCACTCTCTTCCCTTCCCTGATCTCTCTCTTCACTACCCTGATCTCTCTACCCTTCTCTTCACTTCCCTGATCTCTCTCTTCACTCCCTGATCTCTCTTCTTCCTTCCCTGATATCTCTCTTCCCATCCCTGATCTCTCTTCCCTTCCCTGATCTCTCTCTTCCCTTCCCTGATATCTCTCTTCACTACCCTGATCTCTCTCTTCACCCACCCTGATCACTCTCTTCCCTTCCCTGATCTCTATCTATTCACTACCCTGATCTCTCTCTTCACTACCCTGATCTCTCTCCCTTCCCTGATCTCTCTCTTCCCTTCCCTGATCTCTCTTCCCTTCCCTGATCACTCTCTTCCTTCCCTGATCTCTCTTCCCTTCCCTGATACTCTTCCCTTCCCTGATATCTCTCTTCACTACCCTGATCTCTCTCTTCCCTTCCCTGATCTCTCTTCCCTTCCCTGACTACCCTGATCTCTCTCTTCCATTCCCTGATATCTCCTCACTACTTCCTGATCTCTCTCTTCCCTTCCCTGATATCTCTCTTCCCTACCCTGATCTCTCTCTTCCCTTCCCTGATCTCTCTCTTCCCTTCCTGATCTCTCTCTTCCCTTCCCTGATATCTCTCTTCCCTTCCCTGATCTCTCTTCCCTTCCCTGATCACTCTTCCCTTCCCTGATATCTCTCTTCACTACCCTGATCTCTCTCTTCACCCACCCTGATCACTCTCTTCCCTTCCCTGATCTCTCTCTTCCCTTACCCTGATATCTCTCTTCCTCTTCCCTGATCACTCTCCCTGATTCTCTCTTCACTACCCTGATCTCTCTCTTCACTACCCTGATCACTCCTCTTCCCTTCCCTGATCTTCCTTCACTACCTGATCTCTCTCTTCCCTTCCCTGATATCTCTCTTCCCTTCCCTGATCTCTCTTCACTACCCTGATCTTCTCTCTTCCCTTCCCTGATCTCTCTACCCTCACTTCCCTGATCTCTCTTCCCTTCCCTGATATCTCTCTTCCTACCCTGATCACTCTCTTCCCTTCCCACTCTCACCTTCCCTGATCTCTCTCTTCCCTTCCCTGATCTCTCTTCCCTTCCCTGATATCTCTCTTCACTACCCTGATCTCTCTCTTCACCCACCCTGATCACTCTCTTCCCTTCCCTGATCTCTCTTCCTTAACTGATATCCTGATCTCTCTTCCCTTCCCTGATCTCTTCCCTTCCCTGATATCTCTCTTCCCTTCCCTGATCTCTCTTCACTACCCTGATCACTCTCTTCCCTTCCCTGATCTCTCTCTTACCCTGATCTCTCTTCACTACCCTGATCTCTCTCTTCACTTCCCTGATCTCTCTCTTCCTACCCTGATCTCTCTCTTCACTTCCCTGATCTCTCTTCACTACCCTGATCACTCTCTTCCTTCCCTGATATCTCTCTTCCCTTCCCTGATCTCTCTCTTCCTTCCCTGATCTCTTCTTCCTTCCCTGATCTCTCTCTTCACCCACCCTGATCTCTCTCTTCCTTCCCTGATCTCTCTTCACTACCCTGATCTCTCTCTTCCATTCCCTGATATCTTCTCTTCACTTCCCTGATCTCTCTTCCCTTCCCTGATCTCTCTCTTCCCATTCCTGATCTCTCTCTTCCCTTCCCTGATATCTCTCTTACCTTCCCTGATCTCTCTCTTCCCTTCCCTGATCACTCTTCCCTTCCCTGATATCTCTCTTCACTACCCTGATCTCTCTCTTCACCCACCCTGATCACTCTCTTCCCTTCCCTGATCTCTCTCTTCCCTTAACTGATATCTCTCTTCCCTTCCCTGATCACTCTTCCCTTCCCTGATATCTCTCTTCACTACCCTGATCTCTCTCTTCACTACCCTGATCACTCTCTTCCCTTCCCTGATCTCTCTCTTCACTACCCTGATCTCTCTCTTCACTACCCTGATCTCTCTCTTCACTACCCTGATCTCTCTCTTCACTACCCTGATCTCTCTCTTCCCTTCCCTGATCTCTCTCTTCACCCACCCTGATCACTCTCTTCCCTTCCCTGATATCTCTCTTCCCTTACCTGATCTCTCTCTTCCCTTCCCTGATCATTCTTCCCTTCCCTGATCTCTCTCTTCACCTACCCTGATCTCTCTCTTCCCTTCCCTGATATCTCTCTTCCCATCCCTGATCTCTCTTCCCTTCCTGATCTCTCTTCCCTTCCCTGATATCTCTCTTCACTACCCTGATCTCTCTCTTCACCCACCCTGATCACTCTCTTCCCTTCCCTGATCTCTCTCTCTTCACTACCCTGATCTCTCTCTTCACTACCCTGATCACTCTCTTCACTATGCTGATCTCTCTTTTCACTACCCTGATCACTCTTCCCTTCCCTGATCTCTCTCTTCCCTTCCCTGACATCTCTCTTCCCTTCCCTGATCTCTCTCTTCCATTCACTGATATCTCTCTTCCCTTCCCTGATTACTCTTCCCTTCCCTGATATCTCTCTTCACTACCCTGATCTCTCTCTTCACCCACCCTGATCTCTCTCTTCCCTTCCCTGATCTCTCTCTTCACTACCCTGACCTCTCTCTTCCATTCCCTGATATCTCTCTTCTCTTCACTTCCCTGATCTCTCTCATCCCTTCCCTGATATCTCTCTTCCCTACCCTGATCACTCTCTTCCCTTCCCTGATCTCTCTCTTCCCTTTCCTGATCTCTCTCTTCCCTTCCCTGATATCTCTCTTACCTTCCCTGACATCTCTCTTCCCTTCCCTGATCTCTCTCTTCCATTCACTGATATCTCTCTTCCCTTCCCTGATTACGCTTCCCTTCCCTGATATCTCTCTTCACTACCCTGATCTCTCTCTTCACTACCCTGATCTCTCTCTTCCCTTCCCTGATCTCTCTTCACTACCCTGATCTCTCTCTTCCCTTCCCTGATATCTCTCTTCCCTACCCTGATCACTCTCTTCCCTTCCCTGATCTCTCTCTTCCCTACCCTGATCTCTCTTCCCTTCCCTGATCATCTCTCTTCCCTTCCCTGATCTCTTTCTTCCCTTCCCTGATCACTCTTCCCTTCCCTGATATCTCTCTTCACTACCCTGATCTCTCTCTTCACTACCCTGATCATCTCTCTTCCTTCCCTGATCCTTTCTCTTCACTACCTGATCTCTCCCTTAACTACCCTGATCTCTCTTCCCTTCCCTGATCTCTCTTCCTTCCCTGATCTCTCTCTTCCCTTCCCTGATATCTCTCTTCACTTCCCTGATCTCTCTCTTCCCTTCCCTGATCTCTCTCTTCCTTCCCTGATTCCCTACCCTGATCTCTCTTCACTTCCCTGATCTCTCTTGATACCCTGATCTCTCTTCACTACCCTGATCTCTCTTCCCTTCCCTGATATCTCTCTTCCCATCCCTGATCTCTCTTCCCTTCAATGATCTCTCTCTTCACTTCCCTGATATCTCTCTTCACTACCCTGATCTCTCTCTTCACCCACCCTGATCACTCTCTTCCCTTCCCTGATCTCTCTCTCTTCACTACCCCGATCTCTCTCTTCACTACCCTGATCACTCTCTTCCCTTCCCTCCCTTCCCTCTCTCTTCCCTTCCCTGACATCTCTCTTCCCTTCCCTGATCTCTCTCTTCCATTCACTGATATCTCTCTTCCCTTCCCTGATTACTCTTCCCTGATATCTCTCTTCACTACCCTGATCTCTCTCTTCACCCACCCTGATCTCTCTCTTCCCTTCCCTGATCTCTCTTCACTACCCTGATCTCTCTCTTCCTTCCCTGATATCTCTTCTTCCTTCCCTGATCTCTCTCATCCCTTCCCTGATATCTCTCTTCCTTCCCTGATCACTCTCTTCCCTTCCCTCTCTTCCCTTCCTGATCTCTCTCTTCCCTTCCCTGATCTCTCTCTTACCTTCACCCTCTCTTCCCTTCCCTGATCTCTTCACCTTCCCTGATATCTCTCTTCACTACCCTGATCTCTCTTCACCCACCCTGATCACTCTCTTCCCTTCCCTGATCTCTCTCTTCCTTACCCTGATATCTCTCTTCCCTTCCCTGATCACTCTTCCCTTCCCTGATATCTCTCTTCACTACCCTGATCTCTCTCTTCACTACCCTGATCACTCTCTTCCCTTCCCTGATCTCTCTCTATACTACTCTGATCTCTCTCTTCCCTTCCCTGATATCTCTCTTCCCTTACCTGATCTCTCTCTTCACTACCCTGACCTCTCTCTTCCATTCCCTGATATCTCTCTTCTCTTCACTTCCCTGATCTCTCTCATCCCTTCCCTGATATCTCTCTTCCCTACCCTGATCACTCTCTTCCCTTCCCTGATATCTCTCTTACCTTCCCTGATCTCTCTCTTCCCTTCCCTGATCACTCTTCCCTTCCCTGATATCTCTCTTCACTACCCTGATCTCTCTCTTCACCCACCCTGATCACTCTCTTCCCTTCCCTGATCTCTCTCTTCCCTTCCCTGATATCTCTCTTCCTTCCCTGATCACTCTTCCCTTCCCTGATATCTCTTCACTACCCTGATCTCTCTCTTCACTACCCTGATCACTCTCTTCCCTTCCCTGATCTCTCTCTTACTACTCTGATCTCTCTTCACTACCCTGATCTCTCTCTTCACTACCTTGATCTCTCTCTTCACTACCCTGATCTCTCTCTTCACTACCCTGATCTCTCTCTTCACCCACCCTGATCACTCTCTTCCCTTCCCTGATATCTCTCTTCCCTTACCTGATCTCTCTCTTCCCTGATCATTCTTCCCTTCCCTGATCTCTCTCTTCACCCACCCTGATCTCTCTTCCCTTCCCTGATCTCTCTCTTCACTACCCTGACCTCTCTCTTCCATTCCCTGATATCTCTCTCTTCACTTCCCTGATCTCTCTCATCCCTTCCCTGATATCTCTCTTCCCTACCCTGATCACTCTCTTCCCTTCCCTGATATCTCTCTTACCTTCCCTGATCTCTCTCTTCCCTTCCCTGATCACTCTTCCCTTCCCTGATATCTCTCTTCACTACCCTGATCTCTTCACCCACCCTGATCACTCTCTTCCTTCCCTGATCTCTCTCTTCCCTTAACTGATATCTCTCTTCCCTTCCCTGATCACTCTTCCCTTCCCTGATATCTCTCTTCACTACCCTGATCTCTCTCTTCACTACCCTGATCACTCTCTTCCCTTCCCTGATCTCTCTCTATACTACTCTGATCTCTCTCTTCACTACCCTGATCTCTCTCTTCACTACCTTGATCTCTCTCTTCACTACCCTGATCTCTCTCTTCACTACCCTGATCTCTCTCTTCACCCACCCTGATCACTCTCTTCCCTTCCCTGATATCTCTCTTCCCTTACCTGATCTCTCTCTTCCCTTCCCTGATCATTCTTCCCTTCCCTGATCTCTCTCTTCACCTTCCCTGATCTCTCTTCCCTTCCATGATATCTCTCTTCCCATCACTGATCTCTCTTCCCTTCCATGATCTCTCTCTTCACTTCCCTGATATCTCTCTTCACTACCCTGATCTCTCTCTTCACCCACCCTGATCACTCTCTTCCCTTCCCTGATCTCTCTCTCTTCACTACCCCGATCTCTCCCTTCACTACCCTGATCACTCTCTTCACTACGCTGATCTCTCTCTTCACTACCCTGATCACTCTCTTCCCTTCCCTGATCTCTCTTCCCTTCCCTGACATCTCTCTTCCCTTCCCTGATCTCTCTCTTCCATTCACTGATATCTCTCTTCCCTTCCCTGATTACTCTTCCCTTCCCTGATATCTCTCTTCACTACCCTGATCTCTCTCTTCACCCACCCTGATCTCTCTCTTCCCTTCCCTGATCTCTCTCTTCACTACCCTGACCTCTCTCTTCCATTCCCTGATATCTCTCTTCTCTTCACTTCCCTGATCTCTCTCATCCCTTCCCTGATATCTCTCTTTCCCTGATCACTCTCTTCCCTTCCCTGATCTCTCTCTTCCCTTCCTGATCTCTCTCTTCCCTTCCCTGATATCTCTCTTCCTTCCCTGATCTCTCTTCCCTTCCCTGATCTCTCTTCCCTTCCCTGATATCTCTCTTCACTACCCTGATCTCTCTCTTCACCCACCCTGATCACTCTCTTCCCTTCCCTGATCTCTCTCTTCACCCTCCCTGATCTCTCTTCCCTTCCCTGATCTCTCTTCCTTCCCTGATCTCTCTTCCTTCCCTCCTCCCTTCCCTGATCTCTCTCTTCCATTCCCTGATACTCTCTTCCCTTCCCTGATTACTCTTCCCTTCCCTGATCTCTCTTCACTACCCTGATCTCTCTCTTAACCCACCCTGATCTCTCTCTTCCCTACCCTGATCTCTCTCTTCACTACGCTGATCTCTCTCTTCCCTTCCCTGATCTCTCTTCTCTTCCTTCCTGATCTCTCTCATCCCTTCCCTGATCTCTCTCATCCCTTCCCTGATATCTCTCTTCCCTACCCTGATCACTCTCTTCCCTTCCCTGACCTTTCTCTTCACTACACTGATCTCTCCCTTAACTACCCTGATCACTCTCTTCCCTTCCCTGATCTCTCTTCCCTTCCCTGATCTCTCTCTTCCCTTCCCTGATATATCTCTTCACTACCCTGATCTCTCTCTTCCCTTCCCTGATCTCTCTCTTCCCTTCCCTGATCACTCTATTCACTACCCTGATCTCTCTCTTCACTACCCTGATCTCTCTCTTCACTACCCTGATCTCTCTCTTCACAACCCTGATCTCTCTCTTCCCTTCCCTGATCTCTCTCTTCCCTTCCCTGATCATTCTTCACTTCCCTGATATCTCTCTTCACTACCCTGATCTCTCTCTTCACCCACCCTGATCTCTCTCTTCCCTTCCCTGATCTCTCTCTTCACTACCCTGATCTCTCTCTTCCTTCCCTGATCTTCCCTTCCCTGATATCTCTCTTCACTACCCTGATTCTCTCTTCCCTTCCCTGATCTCTCTCTTCCCTTCCCTGATCTCTCTCTTCCCTTCCCTGATCTCTCTTCACTTCCCTGATCTCTCTCTTCCTTCCCTGATATCTCTCTTCACTACCCTGATCTCTCTCTTCACTACCCTGATCACTCTCTTCCCTTCCCTGATCTCTCTCTTCACTACCCTGATCTCTCTCTTCACTCCCTGATCTCTCTCTTCCTACCCTGATCTCTCTCTTCACTACCCTGATCTCTCTCTTCACCCACCCTGATCTCTCTTCCCTTCCCTGATATCTCTCTTCCTTCCCTGATCTCTCTCTTCCCTTCCCTGATCATTCTTCCCTTCCCTGATATCTCTCTTCTTCCCTGATCTCTCTCTTCCCTTCCCTGATATCTCTCTTCCCATCCTGATCTCTCTTTCCTTCCATGATCTCTCTTCCCTTCCCTGATATCTCTCTTCACTACCCTGATCTCTCTCTTCACCCACCCTGATCACTCTCTTCCCTTCCCTCTTCCCTTCACTCCCTGATCTCTCCCTTCACTACCCTGATCACTCTGATCTTCACTACCCTGATCTCTCTCTTCACTACCCTGATCACTCTCTTCCCTTCCCTGATCTCTCTTCCCTTCCCTGACATCTCTCTTCCCTTCCCTGATCTTCTCTTCCATTCACTGATATCTCTCTTCCCTTCCCTGATTACTCTTCCCTTCCCTGATATCTCTCTTCACTACCCTGATCTCTCTCTTCACCCACCCTGATCTCTCTTCCCTTCCCTGATCTCTCTCTTCACTACCCTGACCTCTCTCTTCCATTCCCTGATATCTCTCTTCTCTTCACTTCCCTGATCTCTCTTCCCTTCCCTGATATCTCTCTTCCCTACCCTGATCACTCTCTTCCCTTCCCTGATCTCTCTTCCCATTCCTGATCTCTCTCTTCCCTTCCCTGATATCTCTCTTACCTTCCCTGATCTCTTGCTTCCCTTCCCTGATCACTCTTCCCTTCCCTGATATCTCTCTTCACTACCCTGATCTCTCTCTTCACCCACCCTGATCACTCTCTTCCCTTCCCTGATCTCTCTCTTCACTACCCTGATCACTCTCTTCCCTTCCCTGATCTCTCTCTTCCCTTCCCTGACATCTCTCTTCCCTTCCCTGATCTCTCTCTTCCATTCACTGATATCTCTCTTCCCTTCCCTGATTACTCTTCCATTCCCTGATATCTCTCTTCACTACCCTGATCACTCTTCCCTTCCCTGATATCTCTCTTCACTACCCTGATCTTTCTCTTCACTCTGACCTCTCTCTTCCCTTCCCTGATATCTCTCTCTCTTCACTTCCCTGATCTCTCTCATCCCTTCCCTGATCTCTCTCATCCCTTCCCTGATATCTCTCTTCACTACCCTGATCTCTCCCTTCCTACCCTGATCACTCTCTTCCCTTCCCTGACCTTTCTCTTCACTCTGATCTCTCACTACCCTGATCTCTCTCTTCCCTTCCCTGATCTCTCTTCCCTTCCCTGATCACTCTCTTCCTTCCCTGATATCTCTCTTCACTACCCTGATCTCTCTCTTCCCTTCCCTGATCTCTCTCTTCCCTTCCCTGATCACTCTATTCACTACCCTGATCTCTCTCTTCACTACCCTGACCTCTCTCTTCCCTTCCCTGATCTCTCTCTTCCCTTCCCTGATATCTCTCTTCCCTTCCCTGATCTCTCTCTTCCCTTCCCTGATCATTCTTCCCTTCCCTGATCTCTCTCTTCCCTTCCCTGATCTCTCTCTTCCCTTCCCTGATCTCTCTCTTCACTACCCTGACCTCTCTCTTCCATTCCCTGATATCTCTCTTCTCTTCACTTCCCTGATCTCTCTCATCCCTTCCCTGATATCTCTCTTCCCTACCCTGATCACTCTCTTCCCTTCCCTGATATCTCTCTTACCTTCCCTGATCTCTCTCTTCCCTTCCCTGATCACTCTTCCCTTCCCTGATATCTCTCTTCACTACCCTGATCTCTCTCTTCACCCACCCTGATCACTCTCTTCCCTTCCCTGATCTCTCTCTTCCCTTAACTGATATCTCTCTTCCCTTCCCTGATCACTCTTCCCTTCCCTGATATCTCTCTTCACTACCCTGATCTCTCTCTTCACTACCCTGATCACTCTCTTCCCTTCCCTGATCTCTCTCTTCACTACCCTGATCTCTCTCTTCACTACCCTGATCTCTCTCTTCCCTACCCTGATCTCTCTCTTCACTACCCTGATCTCTCTCTTCACTACCCTGATCTCTCTCTTCACCCACCCTGATCACTCTCTTCCCTTCCCTGATATCTCTCTTCCCTTACCTGATCTCTCTCTTCCCTTCCCTGATCATTCTTCCCTTCCCTGATCTCTCTCTTCACCCACCCTGATCTCTCTCTTCCCTTCCCTGATCTCTCTCTTCACTACCCTGACCTCTCTCTTCCATTCCCTGATATCTCTTCTTCCCTGATCTCTCTCATCCCTTCCCTGATATCTCTTCTTCCCTTCCCTGATCACTCTCTTCCCTTCCCTGATATCTCTCTTACCTTCCCTGATCTCTCTCTTCCCTTCCCTGATCACTCTTCCCTTCCCTGATATCTCTCTTCACTACCCTGATCTCTCTCTTCACCCACCCTGATCACTCTCTTCCCTTCCCTGATCTCTCTCTTCCCTTAACTGATATCTCTCTTCCCTTCCCTGATCACTCTTCCCTTCCCTGATATCTCTCTTCACTCCCTGATCTCTCTCTTCACTACCCTGATCACTCTCTTCCCTTCCCTGATCTCTCTCTTACTACCTGATCTCTCTCTTCACTACCCTGATCCTCTCTTCTATCTCTCTTTCCCTGATCTCTCTCTTCACTACCCTGATCTCTCTCTTCACCCACCCTGATCACTCTCTTCCCTTCCCTGATATCTCTCTTCCCTTACCTGATCTCTCTCTTCCTTCCCTGATCATTCTTCCCTTCCCTGATCTCTCTCTTCTTCCCTGATTCTCTCTTCCCTTCCTGATATCTCTCTTCCCATCACTGATCTCTCTTCCCTTCCATGATCTCTCTCTTCACTTCCCTGATATCTCTCTTCACTACCCTGATCTCTCTCTTCACCCACCCTGATCACTCTCTTCCCTTCCCTGATCTCTCTCTCTTCACTACCCCGATCTCTCCCTTCACTACCCTGATCACTCTCTTCACTACGCTGATCTCTCTCTTCACTACCCTGATCACTCTCTTCCCTTCCCTGATCTCTCTCTTCCCTTCCCTGACATCTCTCTTCCCTTCCCTGATCTCTCTCTTCCATTCACTGATATCTCTCTTCCCTTCCCTGATTACTCTTCCCTTCCCTGATATCTCTCTTCACTACCCTGTTCTCTCTCTTCACCCACCCTGATCTCTCTTCCTTCCCTGATCTCTCTCTTCACTACCCTGACCTCTCTCTTCCATTCCCTGATATCTCTCTTCTTCTTCACTTCCCTGATCTCTCTCATCCCTTTCCCTGATATCTCTCTTCCCTACCCTGATCACTCTCTTCCCTTCCCTGATCTCTCTCTTCCCTTCCTGATCTCTCTCTTCCCTTCCCTGATCTCTCTCTTCACCTTCCCTGATCTCTCTTCCCTTCCCTGATCACTCTTCCCTTCCCTGATATCTCTCTTCACTACCCTGATCTCTCTCTTCACCCACCCTGATCACTCTCTTCCCTTCCCTGATCTCTCTCTTCACTACCCTGATCACTCTCTTCTTCCCTTCCCTGATCTTACCCTGATCTCTTCCCTTCCCTGACATCTCTCTTCCCTTCCCTGATCTCTCTCTTCCATTCACTGATCTCTCTTCCCTTCCCTGATATCTCTTCCCTTCCCTGATATCTCTCTTCACTACCCTGATCTCTCTCTTCACCCACCCTGATCTCTCTCTTCCTTCCCTGATCTCTCTCTTCACTACCCTGATCTCTCTCTTCCATTCCCTGATGACTCTTCTCTTCACTTCCCTGATCTCTCTCATCCCTTCCCTGATCTCTCTCTTCCCTTCCCTGATATCTCTCTTCACTACCCTGATCTCTCTCTTCACTACCCTGATCACTCTCTTCCCTTCCCTGACCTTTCTCTTCACTTCCCTGATCTCTCTCTTCCCTCCCTGAACTACCCTGATCACTCTCTTCCCTTCCCTGATCTCTCTTCCCTTCCCTGATCTCTCTCTTCCCTTCCCTGATATCTCTCTTCCCTTCCCTGATCTCTCTCTTCACTTCCCTGATCTCTCTCTTCCTTCCCTGATCTCTCTTCCTACCCTGATCTCTCTCTTCACTACCCTGATCTCTCTTCACTACCCTTCTCTCTTCACAACCCTGATCTCTCTCTTCCCTTCCCTGATCTCTCTCTTCCCTTCCCTGATCATTCTTCTCTTCCCTGATATCTCTCTTCACTACCCTGATCTTCTCTTCACCCTGACCCTGATCTCTCTCTTCCCTTCCCTGATATCTCTCTTCCTACCCTGTTCACTCTCTTCCCTTCCTGATCACTCTTCCCTTCCCTGATATCTCTCTTCACTACCCTGATCTCTCTCTTCACCCACCCTGATCATCTCTCTTCCCTTCCCTGATCTCTCTCTTCTCCACTGACCCTATCTCTCTTCCCTTCCCTGATCTCTCTCTTCCTTCCCTGATTTCTCTCTTCACTACCCTGATCTCTCTCTTCACTACCCTGATCACTCTCTTCCCTTCCCTGATCTCCTCTGATACTACTCTGATCTCTCTCTTCACTACCCTGATCTCTCTCTTCACTACCTTGATCTCTCTCTTCACTACCCTGATCTCTCTCTTCACTACCCTGATCTCTCTCTTCACCCACCCTGATCACTCTCTTCCCTTCCCTGATATCTCTCTTCCCTTACCTGATCTCTCTCTTCCCTTCCCTGATCATTCTTCCTTCCCTGATCTCTCTCTTCACCTTCCCTGATCTCTCTTTCCCTTCCACCCTGATATCTTCCCATCACTGATCTCTCTTCCCTTCCATGATCTCTCTCTTCACTTCCCTGATATCTCTCTTCACTACCCTGATCTCTCTCTTCACCCACCCTGATCACTCTCTTCCCTTCCCTGATCTCTCTCTCTTCCCTTCCCTGATTCTCTCCCTTCACTACCCTGATCACTCTCTTCACTACGCTGATCTCTCTCTTCACTACCCTGATCACTCTCTTCCCTTCCCTGATCTTTCTCTTCCCTTCCCTGACATCTCTCTTCCCTTCCCTGATATCTCTCTTACCTTCCCTGATCTCTTTCTTCCCTTCCCTGATCACTCTTCCCTTCCCTGATATCTCTCTTCACTACCCTGATCTCTCTCTTCACCCACCCTGATCCTCTTCCCTGATCTCTCTCTTCACTTCCCTGATCTCTCTCTTCCATTCCCTGATATCTCTCTCTCTTCACTACCCTGATCTCTCTCTTCACTTCCCTGATCTCTCTCTTCACTACCCTGATCTCTCTCTTCCCTTCCCTGATCTCTCTCTTCCCTTCCCTGATCTCTCTCTTCCCTTCCCTGATATCTCTCTTCCCTTCCCTGATCTCTCTCTTCCCTTCCCTGATCACTCTTCCCTTCCCTGATATCTCTCTTCACTACCCTGATCTCTCTCTTCACCCACCCTGATCACTCTCTTCCCTTCCCTGATCTCTCTCTTCACTACCCTGATCACTCTCTTCCCTTCCCTGATCTCTCTCTTCCCTTCCCTGACATCTCTCTTCCCTTCCCTGATCTCTCTCTTCCATTCACTGATAACTCTCTTCCCTTCCCTGATTACTCTTCCCTTCCCTGATATCTCTCTTCACTACCCTGATCTCTCTCTTAACCCACCCTGATCTCTCTCTTCCCTTCCCTGATCTCTCTCTTCACACCCTGATCTCTCTTCCATTCCCTGATATCTCTCTTCTCTTCACTTCCCTGATCTCTCTCATCCCTTCCCTGATCTCTCTCATCCCTTCCCTGATATCTCTCTTCACTACCCTGATCTCTCCCTTCACTACCCTGATCACTCTCTTCCCTTCCCTGACCTTTCTCTTCACTACACTGATCTCTCCCTTAACTACCCTGATCACTCTCTTCCCTTCCCTGATCTCTCTTCCCTTCCCTGATCTCTCTCTTCCCTTCCCTGATATCTCTCTTCACTACCCTGATCTCTCTCTTCCCTTCCCTGATCTCTCTCTTCCCTTCCCTGATCACTCTATTCACTACCCTGATCTCTCTCTTCACTACCCTGATCTCTCTCTTCACTACCCTGATCTCTCTCTTCCTTCAACCCTGATCTCTTCTTCCCTTCCCTGATCTCTCTCTTCCCTTCCCTGATCTCTCTCTTCACTTCCCTGATATCTCTCTTCACTACCCTGATCTCTCTCTTCACTACCCTGATCACTCTCTTCCCTTCCCTGATCTCTCTATTCACTACCCTGATCACTCTCTTCCCTTCCCTGATCATTCTTCCCTTCCCTGATATCTCTCTTCACTTCCCTGATTTCTCTCTTCCCTTCCCTGATTTCTCTCTTCCCTTCCCTGATCTCTCTTCACTACCCTGATTTCTCTCTTCACCTTCCCTGATTTCTCTCTTCCTTCCCTGATCTTCACTACCCTGATCTCTCTCTTAACCCACCCTGATCTCTCTCTTCCCTTCCCTGATCTCTCTCTTCACTTCCCTGACCTCTCTCTTCCATTCCCTGATATCTCTCTTTCCCTTCCCTGACATCTCTCTTCCCTTCCCTGATATCTCTCTTCCCTTCCCTGATCTCTCTCTTCCCTTCCCTGATCACTCTTCCCTTCCCTGATATCTCTCTTCACTACCCTGATCTCTCTCTTCACCCACCCTGATCACTCTCTTCCCTTCCCTGATCTCTCTCTTCCCTTCCCTGATCTCTCTCTTCCCTTCCCTGATCTCTCTCTTCCCTTCCCTGATCATTCTTCCCTTCCCTGATATCTCTCTTCCCTTCCCTGATCTCTCTCTTCACTACCCTGATATCTCTCTTCACTACCCTGATCTCTTCTTCCCTTCCCTGACTGATCTCTCTTCCCTTCCCTGATCTCTCTCTTCCCTTCCTGATCTCTCTCTTCCCTTCCCTGATCACTCTCTTCCCTTCCCTGATATCTCTCTTCACTACCCTGATCTCTCTCTTCACCCACCCTGATCACTCTCTTCCCTTCCCTGATCTCTCTCTCTTCACTACCCTGATCTCTCTCTTCACTACCCTGATCACTCTCTTCACTACGCTGATCTCTCTCTTCACTACCCTGATCACTCTCTTCCCTTCCCTGATCTCTCTCTTCCCTTCCCTGACATCTCTCTTCCCTTCCCTGATCTCTCTCTTCCATTCACTGATATCTCTCTTCCCTTCCCTGATTACTCTTCCCTTCCCTGATATCTCTCTTCACTACCCTGATCTCTCTCTTCACCCACCCTGATCACTCTCTTCCCTTCCCTGATCTCTCTCTCTTCACTACCCTGATCTCTCTCTTCACTACCCTGATCACTCTCTTCACTCCCTGATCTCTCTCTTCACTACCCTGATCACTCTCTTCCCTTCCCTGATCTCTCTCTTCCCTTCCATGACATCTCTCTTCCCTTTCCTGATCTCTCTCTTCCATTCACTGATATCTCTCTTCCCTTCCCTGATTACTCTTCCCTTTCCTGATATCTCTCTTCACTACCCTGATCTCTCTCTTCACCCACCCTGATCTCTCTCTTCCCTTCCCTGATCTCTCTCTTCACTACCCTGACCTCTCTCTTCCATTCCCTGATATCTCTCTTCTCTTCACTTCCCTGATCTCTCTCATCCCTTCCCTGATATCTCTCTTCCCTACCCTGATCACTCTCTTCCCTTCCCTGATCTCTCTCTTCACTACCCTGATCTCTCCCTTCACTACCCTGATCACTCTCTTCCCTTCCCTGACCTTTCTCTTCACTACACTGATCTCTCCCTTAACTACCCTGATCACTCTCTTCCCTTACCTGATCTCTCTTCCCTTCCCTGATCTCTCTCTTCCCTTCCCTGATCTCTCTCTTCCCTTCCCTGATCACTCTCTTCCCTTCCCTGATCTCTCTCTTCACTTCCCTGATCACTCTATTCACTACCCTGATCTCTCTCTTCACTACCCTGATCTCTCTCTTCACTACCCTGATCTCTCTCTTCACAACCCTGATCTCTCTCTTCCCTTCCCTGATCTCTCTCTTCCCTTCCCTGATCATTCTTCACTTCCCTGATATCTCTCTTCACTACCCTGATCTCTCTCTTCACCCACCCAGATCACTCTCTTCCCTTCCCCGATCTCTCTATTCACTACCCTGTTCACTCTCTTCCCTTCCCTGATCATTCTTCCCTTCCCTGATATCTCTCTTCACTACCCTGATTTCTCTCTTCACCCACCCTGATTTCTCTCTTCCCTTCCCTGATCTCTCTCTTCACTACCCTGATTTCTCTCTTCACCCACCCTGATTTCTCTCTTCCCTTCCCTGATCTCTCTCTTCCATTCACTGATATCTCTCTTCCCTTCCCTGATCTCTCTCTTCCCTTCCCTGACATCTCTCTTCCCTTCCCTGATCTCTCTCTTCCATTCACTGATATCTCTCTTCCCTTCCCTGATTACTCTTCCCTTCCCTGATATCTCTCTTCACTACCCTGATCTCTCTCTTCACCCACCCAGATCACTCTCTTCCCTTCCCCGATCTCTCTATTCACTACCCTGTTCACTCTCTTCCTTCCCTGATCATTCTTCCCTTCCCTGATATCTCTCTTCCTTCCCTTCCCTGATATCTCTCTTCACTACCCTGATCTCTCTCTTAACCCACCCTGATCTCTCTCTTCCCTTCCCTGATCTCTCTCTTCACTACCCTGACCTCACTCTTCCATTCCCTGATATCTCTCTTCTCTTCCCTTCCCCCTGATCTCTCTCTTCCTTCCCTGATATCTCTCTTCCTTCCCTGATCTCTCTCTTCCCTTCCCTGATCACTCTTCCCTTCCCTGATATCTCTCTTCACTACCCTGATCTCTCTCTTCACCCACCCTGATCACTGTCTTCCCTTCCCTGATATCTCTCTTCCCTACCCTGATCTCTCTCTTCCCTTCCCTTCTCTTCCCTTCCCTGATCACTCTTCCCTTCCCTGATATCTCTCTTCACTACCCTGATCTCTCTCTTCACTACCCTGATATCTCTCTTCACTACCCTGATCTCTCTCTTCCCTTCCCTGACATCTCTCTTCCCTTCCCTGATCTCTCTCTTCCCTTCCTTGATCTCTCTCTTCCCTTCCCTGATCACTCTTCCCTTCCCTGATATCTCTCTTCACTACCCTGATCTCTCTCTTCACCCACCCTGATCACTCTCTTCCCTTCCCTGATCTCTCTCTTCACTACCCTGATCTCTCTCTTCACTACCCTGATCACTCTCTTCACTACGCTGATCTCTCTCTTCACTACCCTGATCACTCTCTTCCCTTCCCTGATCTCTCTCTTCCCTTCCCTGACATCTCTCTTCCCTTCCCTGATCTCTCTCTTCCATTCACTGATATCTCTCTTCCCTTCCCTGATTACTCTTCCCTTCCCTGATATCTCTCTTCACTACCCTGATCTCTCTCTTCACCCACCCTGATCACTCTCTTCCCTTCCCTGATCTCTCTCTCTTCACTACCCTGATCTCTCTCTTCACTACCCTGATCACTCTCTTCACTACGCTGATCTCTCTCTTCACTACCCTGATCACTCTCTTCCCTTCCCTGATCTCTCTCTTCCCTTCCATGACATCTCTCTTCCCTTTCCTGATCTCTCTTCCCTTCACTGATATCTCTCTTCCCTTCCCTGATCACTCTTCCCTTCCCTGATATCTCTCTTCACTACCCTGATCTCTCTCTTCACCCACCCTGATCTCTTCTTCCCTTCCCTGATCTCTCTTCACTACCCTGACCTCTCTCTTCCATTCCCTGATATCTCTCTTCTCTTCACTTCCCTGATCTCTCTCATCCCTTCCCTGATATCTCTCTTCCCTACCCTGATCACTCTCTTCCCTTCCCTGACCTTTCTCTTCACTACACTGATCTCTCCCTTAACTACCCTGATCACTCTCTTCCCTTCCTGATCTCTCTTCCCTTCCCTGATCTCTCTCTTCCCTTCCCTGATATCTCTCTTCCCTACCCTGATTCTCTCTTCCTTCCCTGATCTCTCTTCCTTCCCTGATCACTCTATTCACTACCCTGATCTCTCTCTTCACTACCCTGATCTCTCTCTTCACTACCCTGATCTCTCTCTTCACAACCCTGATCTCTCTCTTCCCTTCCCTGATCTCTCTCTTCCCTTCACTGATCATTCTTCCCTTCCCTGATATCTCTCTTCACTACCCTGATCACTCTCTTCCCTTCCCTGATCTCTCTATTCACTACCCTGTTCACTCTCTTCCCTTCCCTGATCATTCTTCCCTTCCCTGATATCTCTCTTCACTACCCTGATTTTTCTCTTCACCCACCCTGATTTCTCTCTTCCCTTCCCTGATCTCTCTCTTCACTACCCTGTTTTCTCTCTTCACCCACCCTGATTTCTCTCTTCCCTTCCCTGATCTCTCTCTTCCATTCACTGATATCTCTCTTCCCTTCCCTGATCTCTCTCTTCCCTTCCCTGATCTCTCTCTTCCTTCCCTGATCTCTCTCTTCCATTCCTGATATCTCTCTTCCTTCCCTGATACTCTTCCCTTCCCTGATCTCTCTCTTCACTACCCTGATCTCTCTCTTCCCCACCCTGATCACTCTCTTCCTTCCCTGATCTCTCTATTCACTACCCTGTTCACTCTCTTCCCTTCCCTGATCATTCTTCCCTTCCCTGATATCTCTCTTCCCTTCCCCGATTACTCTTCCCTTCCCTGATATCTCTCTTCACTACCCTGATCTCTCTCTTAACCCACCCTGATCTCTCTCTTCCCTTCCCTGATCTCTCTCTTCACTACGCTGACCTCTCTCTTCCATTCCCTGATATCTCTCTTCTCTTCCCTTCCCTGATCTCTCTCTTCCCTTCCCTGATATCTCTCTTCCTTTCCCTGATCTCTCTCTTCCTTCCCTGATCACTCTTCCCTTCCCTGATATCTCTCTTCACTACCCTGATCTCTCTCTTCACCCACCCTGATCACTCTCTTCCTTCCCTGATATCTCTCTTCCCTTCCCTGATCTCTCTCTTCCCTTCCCTGATCTCTCTCTTCCCTTCCCTGATCATCTCTTCCCTTCCCTGATATCTCTCTTCACTACCCTGATCTCTCTCTTCACTACCCTGATATCTCTCTTCCTACCCTGATCTCCTTCTTCCCTTCCCTGACTCTCTCTCTTCCCTTCCCTGTTCTCTCTCTTCCCTTCCTTGATCTCTCTCTTCCCTTCCCTGATCACTCTTCCCTTCCCTGATATCTCTCTTCACTACCCTGATCTCTCTCTTCACCCACCCTGATCACTCTCTTCCCTTCCCTGATCTCTCTCTTCACTACCCTGATCTCTCTCTTCACTACCCTGATATCTCTCTTCACTACCCCGATCTCTCTCTTCACTACCCTGATCACTCTCTTCCCTTCCCTGATCTCTCTCTTCCCTTCCCTGACATCTCTCTTCCCTTCCCTGATCTCTCTCTTCCATTCACTGATATCTCTCTTCCCTTCCCTGATTACTCTTCCCTTCCCTGATATCTCTCTTCACTACCCTGATCTCTCTCTTCACCCACCCTGATCACTCTCTTCCCTTCCTGATCTCTCTCTCTTCACTACCCTGATCTCTCTCTTCACTACCCTGATCACTCTCTTCACTACCCTGATCTCTCTCTTCACTACCCTGATCACTCTCTTCCCTTCCCTGATCTCTCTTCCCTTCCCTGATCATCTCTCTTCCCTTTCCTGATCTCTCTCTTCCATTCACTGATATCTCTCTTCCCTTCCCTGATTACTCTTCCCTTCCCTGATATCTCTCTTCACTACCCTGATCTCTCTCTTCACCCACCCTGATCTCTCTCTTCCCTTCCCTGATCTCTCTCTTCACTACCCTGACCTCTCTCTTCCATTCCCTGACATCTCTCTTCTCTTCA
Organism: Oncorhynchus masou masou; assembly: GCF_036934945.1. Lineage (NCBI taxonomy): Eukaryota > Metazoa > Chordata > Actinopteri > Salmoniformes > Salmonidae > Oncorhynchus > Oncorhynchus masou. Next base: position 29,660 of record NW_027010422.1, read on the forward strand.
CTTCCCTGATCTCTCTCATCCCTTCCCTGATATCTCTCTTCCCTACCCTGATCACTCTCTTCCCTTCCCTGATATCTCTCTTACCTTCCCTGATCTCTCTCTTCCCTTCCCTGATCACTCTTCCCTTCCCTGATATCTCTCTTCACTACCCTGATCTCTCTCTTCACCCACCCTGATCACTCTCTTCCCTTCCCTGATCTCTCTTCCCTTAACTGATATCTCTCTTCCTTCCCTGATCACTCTTCCCTTCCCTGATATCTCTCTTCACTACCCTGATCTCTCTCTTCACTACCCTGATCACTCTCTTCCCTTCCCTGATCTCTCTCTTCACTACGCTGACCTCTCTCTTCCATTCCCTGATCTCTCTCTTCACTACCTTGATCTCTCTCTTCACTACCCTGATCTCTCTCTTCACTACCCTGATCTCTCTCTTCACCCACCCTGATCACTCTCTTCCCTTCCCTGATATCTCTCTTCCCTTACCTGATCTCTCTCTTCCCTTCCCTGATCATTCTTCCCTTCCCTGATCTCTCTCTTCACCTTCCCTGATCTCTCTCTTCCCTTCCATGATATCTCTCTTCCCATCACTGATCTCTCTTCCCTTCCATGATCTCTCTCTTCACTTCCCTGATATCTCTCTTCACTACCCTGATCTCTCTTCCCTACCCTGATCACTCTCTTCCCTTCCCTGATCTCTCTCTTCACTACCCCGATCTCTCCCTTCACTACCCTGATCACTCTCTTCACTACGCTGATCTCTCTCTTCACTACCCTGATCACTCTCTTCCCTTCCCTGATCTCTCTCTTCCCTTCCCTGACATCTCTCTTCCCTTCCCTGATCTCTCTCTTCCATTCACTGATATCTCTCTTCCCTTCCCTGATTACTCTTCCCTTCCCTGATATCTCTCTTCACTACCCTGTTCTCTCTCTTCACCCACCCTGATCTCTCTCTTCCCTTCCCTGATCTCTCTCTTCACTACCCTGACCTCTCTCTTCCATTCCCTGATATCTCTCTTCTCTTCACTTCCCTGATCTCTCTCATCCCTTCCCTGATCTCTCTCATCCCTTCCCTGATATCTCTCTTCACTACCCTGATCTCTCCCTTCACTACCCTGATCTCTCTTCCCTTCCCTGACCTCTCTTCCTGATCACTGATCTCTTCCCTTAACTACCCTGATCACTCTCTTCCTTCCCTGATCTCTCTTCCCTTCCTGATCTCTCTCTTCCCTACCCTGATATCTCTTCTTCACTACTCTTCCTGATCTCTCTCTTCCCTTCCCTGATCTCTCTCTTCCCTTCCCTGATCACTCTTCCCTACCCTGATCTCTCTCTTCACTACCCTGATCTCTCTCTTCTTCACCCTGATCTCTCTTCACAACCCTGATCTCTCTCTTCCCTTCCCTGATCTCTCTTCCCTTCCCTGATCATTCTTCACTTCCCTGATATCTCTCTTCACTACCCTGATCTCTCTCTTCACCCACCCAGATCACTCTCTTCCCTTCCCCGATCTCTCTATTCACTACCCTGTTCACTCTCTTCCCTTCCCTGATCACTCTTCCCTTCCCTGATATCTCTCTTCACTACCCTGATCTCTCTCTTCACCCACCCTGATCACTCTCTTCCCTTCCCTGATCTCTCTCTTCCCTTAACTGATATCTCTCTTCCCTTCCCTGATCACTCTTCCCTTCCCTGATATCTCTCTTCACTACCCTGATCTCTCTCTTCACTACCCTGATCACTCTCTTCCCTTCCCTGATCTCTCTCTATACTACTCTGATCTCTCTCTTCACTAACCTGATCTCTCTCTTCACTACCTTGATCTCTCTCTTCACTACCCTGATCTCTCTCTTCACTACCCTGATCTCTCTCTTCACCCACCCTGATCACTTTCTTCCCTTCCCTGATATCTCTCTTCCCTTCCCTGATCTCTCTCTATACTACTCTGATCTCTCTCTTCACTACCCTGATCTCTCTCTTCACTACCTTGATCTCTCTCTTCACTACCCTGATCTCTCTCTTCACTACCCTGATCTCTCTCTTCACCCACCCTGATCACTCTCTTCCCTTCCCTGATATCTCTACCCTGATTCCCTTCACTACCTGATCTCTCTCTTCCCTTCCCTGATCTCTTCTTCCTTCCCTGATCTCTCTCTTCACCTTCCCTGATCTCTCTTCCCTTCCATGATATCTCTCTTCCCATCACTGATCTCTCTTCCCTTCCATGATCTCTCTTCCTTCCCTGATATCTCTCTTCACTACCCTGATCTCTCTCTTCACCCACCCTGATCACTCTCTTCCCTTCCCTGATCTCTCTCTCTTCACTAC
>NW_027010423.1:2500-10959 GCF_036934945.1 Oncorhynchus masou masou
GAGAGAGAGAGAGAGAGAGAACAGAGAGAGAGAGAGAGAGAGAGAGAGAGAGAGAGAGAAGAGAGAGAGAGAGAGAAGAGAGAGAGAGAGAGAGAGAGAGAGAGAGAGAGAGAGAGAGAGAGAGAGAGAGAGAGAGAGAGAGAGAGAGAGAGAGAGAGAGAGAGAGAGAGAGAGAGAGAGAGAGAGAGAGAGAGAGAGAGAGAGAGAGAGAGAGAGAGAGAGAGAGAGAGAGGGAGAGAGAGGGCATGCAAATCCCAAAAGAATGCTGTTTGGTAATGATGACGTCATGCTGAGGTGGGATCAGACAATCCGAGAGGACAAGTGCTGCAACAACAACAAAAAGCCCATCTGACATCATAATATTTGACAGTATGGGGGTAGTGTGAACATTAGTTAGCACTGTGATAGATCAGTGGTGTCAGCTCAATAGAGTCTGCTTGGCTGTTTTTGGTAAGTGCTGATCTAGGATCAGTTTTTCATTTAGATTATAATGAATAGGACAGGGGGGACCAGATTCTACACGTTTACTGAGACACTCAGAATACGGCCCGTGTTCTCACTGGGGGAAAGTAAATTAAGATACACAAAATAATTAACACTGCTTGCTGAGCTAAGCTGAAGAGCAGCTTGTTCAGAACAGTCATGTGGAAGCTGAAGAGCAGCTTGTTCAGGCCAGTCACGTGGAAGCTGAAGAGCAGCTTGTTCAGAACAGTCATGTGGAAGCTGAAGAGCAGCTTGTTCAGAACAGTCATGTGGAAGCTGAAGAGCAGCTTGTTCAGGCCAGTCACGTGGAAGTTGGAAGAGCAGCTTGTTTGCACAGCTGCGTGGAAGCTGAAGAGCAGCTTGTTCAGAACAGTCAGCGTGGAAGCTGAAGAGCAGCTTGTTCAGGCCAGTCATGTGGAAGCTGAAGAGCAGCTTGTTCAGAACAGTCATGTGGAAGCTGAAGAGCAGCTTGTTCAGGCTAGTCATGTGGAAGCTGAAGAGCAGCTTGTTCAGGCCAGTCATGTGGAAGCTGAAGAGCAGCTTGTTCAGAACAGTCATGTGGAAGCTGAAGAGCAGCTTGTTCAGGCCAGTCATGTGGAAGCTGAAGAGCAGCTTGTTCAGAACAGTCATGTGGAAGCTGAAGAGCAGCTTGTTCAGGCCAGTCATGTGGAAGCTGAAGAGCAGCTTGTTCAGGCCAGTCATGTGGAGAAGCTGAAGAGCAGCTTGTTCAGAATAGTCATGTGGAAGCTGGAAGAGCAGCTTGTTCAGGCCAGTCATGTGGAAGCTGAAGAGCAGCTTGTTCAGAACAGTCATGTGGAAGCTGAAGAGCAGCTTGTTCAGGCCAGTCATGTGGAAGCTGAAGAGCAGCTTGTTCAGAAATAGCCGCGTGGAAGTTGAAGAGCAGCTTGTTCAGAACAGTCATGTGGAATAAAGAGCAGCTTGTTCAGGCCAGTCATGTGGAAGCTGAAGAGCAGCTTGTTCAGAACAGTCATGTGGAAGCTGAAGAGCAGCTTGTTCAGGCCAGTCATGTGGAAGCTGAAGAGCAGCTTGTTCAGGCCAGTCATGTGGAAGCTGAAGAGCAGCTTGTTCAGAACAGTCACGTGGAAGCTGAAGAGCAGCTTGTACAGAACAGTCATGTGGAAGCTGAAGAGCAGCTTGTTCAGAACAGTCATGTGGAAGCTGAAGAGCAGCTTGTTCAGGCCAGTCATGTGGAAGTTGAAGAGCAGCTTGTTCAGAACAGTTATGTGGAAGCTGAAGAGCAGCTTGTACAGAACAGTCATGTGGAAGCTGAAGAGCAGCTTGTTCAGGCCAGTCATGTGGAAGTTGAAGAGCAGCTTGTTCAGAACAGTTATGTGGAAGCTGAAGAGCAGCTTGTTCAGAACAGTCATGTGGTGAGTTTGGATGTCTAATACTAACTCTGGGTCCGTCTCTCAGTTTGTCCGTCTGTATTTCCATACAGCTCAATATCTGATATACCCCACCCAGGGCACAGGTATACAGTGCTTTCTGAAAGTATTCTTGGCGCCTTGATGTTTTCAACATCTTGTTACATTACAATCTTGTTCTAAAATTAATTCAATTACTTTTTTCTCATCAATCTGCACAATAATATCATACTGACAAAGATAAATCAGATTTGAGCCATTTTGCAAATTTATTGAGAATAAAAACAGAAAAAACCTTATTTACTTTAAGTATTCAGCCCCTTGCTATGAGACTGAATTGAACTCAGGTGTAATGATGTGTGCTGAGAGTCGGGAAGCAAGTTCAGGGAGGGAGTATTTTAATAAATAAACGCAACATAATACAAAACAAGAAACACTAAATCTACACACAGACATGAAACAGAAACAATGAAGCCTGGGGAAGGAACCTGTCACGCCCTGACCATAGAGAGCCCTTATTTCCTAGAGTAGAGAAGGTGAGTAGGTCAGGGCGTGACTGGGGGTTAGTCTAGTTTATTATTTCTATGTGGGGTTCTTGTTTTGCTTTCTATGATGGTGATTTAGGAGGATTCCCAATTAGAGGCAGCTGGTAATCGTTGTCTCTAATTGGGGATCATATTTAGGTAGCTTGTTTCCACCTGTGTTTGTGGGATATTGTTTATGTGTAGTTGTGATGTAGGCACTCCCTTGTCATCACGTTTCGATTAGTCTTTATTGTTTTGTGCGTTTCACTAAATAAAGATGTGGAACTCAGATCACGCTGCACGCTGGTCTGAGTATGCTTCAAACGATCGTGACAGAACCAAAGGGAGTTACATATATAGGGAATGTAATCAGGGAACTGAAGGAGTCCAGGTGAGTCTGATGACGCGTGAGGTGTGCGTAACGACGGTGACAGGTGTGCGTCATAACGAGCAGCCTGGTGACCGAGAGGCCGGGAGGAGCACACCTGACATCAGGTGCATCCTGTTTCCATTGATTATCCTTGAGATGTTTCTACAACTTGATTGGAGTCCACCTGTGGTAAATTCAATTGATTGGACATGATTTGGAAAGGCACACACACCTGTCTATACAAGATCCCACAGGACAGTGCATGTCAGAGCAAAGACCAAGCCTATGAGGGTCAAAGGAATTATCCGTAGAGCCCGAGACAGGATTGTGTCGAGACAAAGATCTGGGGAGGGGTACCACTTTTTTTTGAGGCATTGACCGTCCCCAAGAACACAGTGGCCTCCATAATTATTAAATGGAAGAAGTTCGGAACCACCAAGACTCTTCCCTAGAGCTGGCCGCCCGGCCAATCTGAGCAATCGGGTGAGAAGTGCCTTGGTCAGGGAGAGGTCCCATGAATCCAATGGTCACTCTGACAGAGCTCCAGAGTTCCTCTGTGGAGATGGGAGAAACTTCCAGAAGGACAAACCATCTCTGCAGCACTCCACCAAATCAGGTCTTTATGGTAGTGGCCAGAAGGAAGTCACTCCTCAGTAAAAGGCACATGACATCCCGCTTGGAATTTGCCAAAAGGCACCAAATGGACTCTCAGACCATGATAAGAAGATTCTCTGGTCTGATGAAACCAAGATTGAACCCTTAGTCCTGAATGCCAAGCGTCACGTCTGGAGAAACCTGGCACCATCCCTACGGTGAAGCATACCCATGGTGGCAGCATCATGCTGTGGGGATGTTGTCAGTGCAGGACTGGGAGACTAGTCAGGATCGAGGCAAAGATGAACGAGGCAGAGTACAGAGAGCTCCTTGATGAAAACCTGCTCCAGAGCACTCAGGACCTCAGAGTAGGCGAAGGTTCACGTTCCAACAGGACAATGACCCTAAGCACACATCTAAGACAAAACAGGAGTGGTCTCTGAATGACTTGAGTGGCCCAGTCAGAGCCTGGACTTGAACCCGATCGAACATCTCTGTAGAGACCTTAAAATAGCTGTGCAGTGACGCTCCCCATCCAACCTGACAGAGCTTGAAAGGATCTGCAGAGAAAAATTAGAGAAACTCCCCAAATACAAGCTTGTAGCATCATACTCAAGAAGACTCGAGGCTGTAATCGCTGCCAAAGGTGCTTCAACAAAGTACTGAGTAAAGGGTCTGAATACTTATGTAAATGTGCTATTTCTGTTTAAATTTGTAATCATTTTGGGTATTGTGTGTAGATTGATGAGGGATAAAAAAACAATTTGATCAATTTTAGAATAAGGCTGTAACATAACAAAATGTGAAAAAAAAACCAAGCAGTCTGAATACTTTCCGAAGGCACTCAACCACTGTCATGAGCAGCTGTCCTTTCACTAGTGTGTGTGTCTGTACACAGTTGCATGTGTCTATGCATATCTGTCTGTATATGTGTGTGTGAGTGTATGTGTGTGTGTGAGTGTGAGTGTGTCTTTGAGGAATGGCTGTGTCCCTCTAACACTCATCCCTCCCAGTGGCAAAGCAGCAGTTAGTAATTCCCGAGGGATAATCCCTGGAGATAATAGTCCAATCTTTTGTTGATTCTGACTCCTGCATGGGCCTCGACATGTAATGCGATGTTTAAATGCTCTCTCTATGTCTCCTCCACTCTCTCTCTATGTCTCCTCCACTCCCTCTCTCTATGTCTCCTCCACTCTCTCTATGTCTCCTCCACTCTCTCTATGTCTCCTCCACTCTCTCTATGTCTCATCCACTCTCTCTCTCTATGTCTCCTCCACTCTCTCTCTATGTCTCCTCCACTCTCTCTCTCTATGTCTCCTCCCCCTCTCTCTATGTCTCATCCACTCTCTCTCTATGTCTCCTCCACTCTCTCTCTCCATGTCTCCTCCACTCTCTCTCTCTATGTCTCCTCCACTCTCTCTCTATGTCTTGTCCACTCTCTCTCTGTATCATCCACTCTCTCTCTATGTCTCCTCATCCACTCCTCTCTCTCTCTCCACTCTCTCTCATGTCTCCTCCACTCTCTCTCTCTATGTCTCTCCACTCTCTCTATGTCTCCTCCACTCTCTCTCTCTATGTCTCCTCTCCTCTCTCTATGTCTCATCCACTCTCTCTCTATGTCTCCTCCACTCTCTCTATGTCTCTCCACTCCACTCTCTCTCTCTCTGTCTCCTCCACTCTCTCTATGTCTTGTCCACTCTCTCTGTATCATCCACTCTCCTCTATGTCTCCTCTCTCTCTCTATGTCTCCTCCACTCTCTATGTCTTGTCTCATCCACTTTTCTCTATGTCTCCTCCACTCTCCTCCACCTCCCTCTCTCTATGTCTCATTCACTCTCTCTCTATGTCTCCTCCACTCTCTCTATGTCTCCTCCACTCTCTCTATGTCTCCTCCACTCTCTCATGTCTTGTCTCCATCCACTCTCTTTCTCTGTCTCCTCTCTCTTCTATGTCCTCCATTGTCTCCTCCACTCTCTCTCTTTATGTCTCATTGTCTTCTCTTACCTCTACTAGCTACAATAGATACTATTATAGATACTAATGTAGCTACTCCATAGCTACTACCATAGATACTATTATAGATACTTGTAACGGCCTCCGTCGGAATGAGTGGACCAAAGCGCAGCGTGAAAAATAAGGATTTTATTGATCAAAGAAACACTCGAACAAAGTAAGAAAACTTAAAGCGAACAGTTCTGTCAGGTAAACAGATACTAAACAGAAAATTACTAACCACAAACACAGGTGGAAAAGAGGCTACCTAAGTATGATTCCCAATCAGAGACAACGATAGACAGCTGCCTCTGATTAAACCATACTGCCAAAACAAAGAAATAGACAACATAGAATGCCCACCCCAAATCACACCCTGACCTAACCAAATAGAGAAATAAAACGGTTTCTTAAGGTCAGGGTGGACAATACTACTGTAGCTGCAACTATAGCTCACTACAATAGATACTATTATAGATACTATTGTAGCTACTACTATAGCTACTACAATATATACTATTATAGATACTGTACTCTTAAATACTACTATAAGCTACTATTATAGATACTATTATAGATACTACTATAGATACTACTATAGATACTATTATATATACTATTATAGACACTACTGTAACAACTTATTACTACAATAGATACTATTATAGACACCACGTAGCTACAACTATAGCTACTATAATAGTAATATTATAGACATTACTGAAGCTACTATAGCTACTATAGCTACTATAAGATATATACTATTATAGATACTACTATTATAGATACTACTGTAGCTACAACTATAGCTACTATAGCTACTACTGTAGCTACTACTATAGCTACTATAATAGATACTATTATAGACACTACTGTAGCTACTACTATAGCTACTATAATATGTACTATTATAGATACTACTATAGATAATATTATAGATACTATTATAGATACTACTGTAGCTGCTACTATAGCTACTACAATAGATACTATTGTAGATACTATCAGAAGCAAGTACTATAGCTACTACAATAGATACTATTATAGACACTACTGTAGCTACTACTATAGCTACTATAATATGTACTATTATAGATACTACTATAGATAATATTATAGATACTATTATAGATACTACTGTAGCTGCTACTATAGCTACTACAATAGATACTACTGTAGCTACTACTATAGATAATATTATAGATACTATTAAAGATACTACTGTAGCTACAACTATAGCTACTACAATATATACTATTATAGATACTACTGTAGCTATTATTATTATAGCTACTATTATAGATACCATTTACATCCTTTATTACCTTATTGGAGAGTAATACTGGGATTCATTTGGTTTGGGTAAAGTAGTTCAGATAAAATGTTCATTTTCAAGAGGAATATTCTACCCAACCAAGAAATCGGGAGAGAGTTCCAGCACTCCAGATCCTGTCTGATTGTATCAAACAATGGAACAAAATTGGCTTTGAACATTTGCTAGAATTTAGAGTTACAAATATACCCAGATGCATAAAAACTGAGGGAGACCATTTAAAAAGGAAGGGGAGAGGTATTAGGCACAGAGTGAAGGTTACCAAGTGGCATAGCTCTTGATTTAGTGATGTTAATCTTGTAGCCTGAGAATTAGCTGAATAATTCAATAATATTAATAAGAGATGTAATTGAAGTCTCGGGAATAGAGATGAATATCAGGGACATCCTCAGCATACAAGCTTATTTTATGGTGAACATCACCAATGAGCAGCCCCTGTATAGCAGGCGTTACCCTGTGGTTCCATAACAAGTGCAAATAGGAGAGGGGACAAAGGACAGCCCTGTCTGGTACCTCTGTATATAGAGAAGCTATTTGACCTTAGCCCATTAGTAAGGAGCAGCCTGAGGATCATCATATAAAACATTCACCCATTTTATAAAGTTGTCCCTAGACCAAGTGTATTTGGAATAAGTAAGACCACTCCATACGATCAAATGCTTTCTCAGCATCTAGGGAGAGCACAAGACCATCCATAGCACTTCGTTGGTAGGCTGGAATTACATTAAGCCGCCACCATGACATTTTCCCTTTTTGAGAATAAGTGATATGTTGGCTTCTCTCAGCGTTTGAGGGAGCTGGTCATTTGAAAATGAGTGGTTAAACATAATGGCTCAAGGATCAGGCCATGGAACTCTTTATAGAACTCACTACAAAACCTGTCTGGTCCTGGGGCCTTAACATTTTGCAAATTCTTAATTGTGAGCATTATCTCTTCCTCGGTAATAGGGGCATTAAGGAGAGACCTCTGTTCTTCAGAGATAGTAGGGAACTCAATCTTAGAAAATAAGTTCTCCATTAATTTGGGTGCATCATTTGGGAGTTCTGAGGCATAAAGGTTTGCTTGATTGCCATCAGAATCAGTAATTGAAAGATTAGTGGAATCTGTGTGAGTAGCTGGACAGGTAGGATGACTGACAGTGAAGGTGAACAGGTGGTCAGGTGTCAGGTGACAGAGGAATGGATGAGACTGAGGCAGGAATTCCTTTAACCATAAAGAGGTATATTTACTGGGTAGTGTGGATTCATGGACGTACAGAACATCTGGATCAGACGGAGTTAAGGAAGAGAAAGCAACGAGATCAGGCGATGGCAATTTCCTCATTTTACGGAGTTGAGATCTGTCGGACATTTCCACCTGACCTAATTAAAGCGCCCCTGGCCCAGCTGAGTAAATGGCAATGAATTAAAGGATTATTCCACCAACTCCATAGGCCTTTTCTACAGTAATAGTGGCAATTGACTGAGAGTCAGCTCTCTTTTTAGCTCGGTATGCCAAGTACTTTCCTGGCTTATCACCATGTTCATATAGCTTTTGCTTGAAAAATCTAATTTTCTTTCAGTCCTGGTGTTAGGAAAGTCCAACGTTGATCTAAGGACTGATATTTCCTTAATAGGGCAGGAGTGGGAGTTTTAATGTAGTCCTTCTCTTTAGTTCCTAATTCACCCCTCTAACGCTTTTTGGCTTTTCACACTTTTTCGGTCTCTTAGTGGCTGTGTATGATATAATCAGACCCCTGGTGTACGCTTTACAGGTCTCTTAGTGGCTGTGACATAAT
>NW_027010423.1:11459-21459 GCF_036934945.1 Oncorhynchus masou masou
AGAACTCCCAAATGATGCACCCAAATTAATGGAGAACTTATTTTCTAAGATTGAGTTCCCTACTATCTCTGAAGAACAGAGGTCTCTCCTTAATGCCCCTATTACCGAGGAAGAGATAATGCTCACAATTAAGAATTTGCAAAATGTTAAGGCCCCAGGACCAGACAGGTTTTGTAGTGAGTTCTATAAAGAGTTCCATGGCCTGATCCTTGAGCCATTATGTTTAACCACTCATTTTCAAATGACCAGCTCCCTCAAACGCTGAGAGAAGCCAACATATCACTTATTCTCAAAAAGGGAAAATGTCATGCAGGCGGCTTCTTAATGTAATTCCAGCCTACCAACGAAGTGCTATGGATGGTCTTGTGCTCTCCCTAGATGCTGAGAAAGCATTTGATCGTATGGAGTGGTCTTACTTATTCCAAATACACTTGGTCTAGGGGACAACTTTATAAAATGGGTGAATGTTTTATATGATGATCCTCAGGCTGCTCCTTACTAATGGGCTAAGGTCAAATAGCTTCTCTATATACAGAGGTACCAGACAGGGCTGTCCTTTGTCCCCTCTCCTATTTGCACTTGTTATGGAACCACAGGGTAACGCCTGCTATACAGGGGCTGCTCATTGGTGATGTTCACCATAAAATAAGCTTGTATGCTGAGGATGTCCTGATATTCATCTCTATTCCCGAGACTTCAATTACATCTCTTATTAATATTATTGAATTATTCAGCTAATTCTCAGGCTACAAGATTAACATCACTAAATCAGAGGCTATGCCACTTGGTAACCTTCACTCTGTACCTAATACCTCTCCCCCTTCCTTTTTAAATGGTCTCCCTCAGTTTTTATGCATCTGGGTATATTTGTAACTCCTAAATTCTAGCAAATGTTCAAAGCCAATTTTGTTCCATTGTTTGATACAATCAGACAGGATCTGGAGTGCTGGAACTCTCTCCCGATTTCTTGGTTGGGTAGAATATTCCTCTTGAAAATGAACATTTTATCTAGACTACTTTACCCAAACCAAATGATCCCAGTATTACTCTCCAATAAGGTAATAAAGGATGTAAATGGTATCTATAATAGTAGCAATAATAGCTACAGTAGTATCTATAATAGTATATATTGTAGTAGCTATAGTTGTAGCTACAGTAGTATATTTAATAGTATCTATAATATTATCTATAGTAGTAGCTACAGTAGTATCTATTGTAGTAGCTATAGTAGCAGCTACAGTAGTATCTATAATAGTATCTATAATATTATCTATAGTAGTATCTATAATAGTACATATTATAGTAGCTATAGTAGTAGCTACAGTAGTGTCTATAATAGTATCTATTGTAGTAGCTATAGTAGCAGCTACAGTAGTATCTACAATAGTATCTATTGTAGTAGCTATAGTAGCAGCTACAGTAGTATCTATAATAGTATCTATAATATTATCTATAGTAGTATCTATAATAGTACATATTATAGTAGCTATAGTAGTAGCTACAGTAGTGTCTATAATAGTACATATTATAGTAGCTATAGTAGTAGCTACAGTAGTGTCTATAATAGTATCTATTGTAGTAGCTATAGTTGTAGCTACAGTAGTATCTATAATAGTATATATAATAGTATCTATAGTAGTAGCTACAGTAGTATCTATAGTAGTATCTATAATAGTATATCTTATAGTAGCTATAGTAGTAGCTTCAGTAATGTCTATAATAGTACATATTATAGTAGCTATAGTAGTAGCTACAGTAGTGTCTATAATAGTATCTATTGTAGTAGCTATAGTTGTAGCTACAGTAGTATCTATAATAGTATATATAATAGTATCTATAGTAGTAGCTACAGTAGTATCTATAGTAGTATCTATAATAGTATATCTTATAGTAGCTATAGTAGTAGCTACAGTAATGTCTATAATATTATCTATTGTAGTAGCTATAGTTGTAGCTACCGTAGTGTCTATAATCGTAGCAATAATAGTTACAGTAGTGTCTATAATAGTAGCAATAATAGCTAGAGTAGTATCTATAGTAGTATCTATAATAGTATCTATAGTAGTAGCTACAGTAGTATTTCGAGTAGTATCTATAATAGTATATATTGTAGTAGCTATAGTAGTAGCTACAATAGTATCTATAATAGTATCTATTGTAGTGGCTATAGTTGCAGCTACAGTAGTATTGTCACGCCCTGACCTTAGAGAGCCGTTTTATTTCTCTATTTGGTTAGGTCAGGGTGTGATTTGGGGTGGGCATTCTATGTTGTCTATTTCTTTGTTTTGGCCGAGTATGGTTCCCAATCAGAGGCAGCTGTCTATCGTTGTCTCTGATTGGGAATCATACTTAGGTAGCCTCTTTTCCACCTGTGTTTGTGGTTAGTAATTTTCTGTTTAGTATCTGTTTACCTGACAGAACTGTTCGCTTTCGTTTTCTTACTTTGTTCGAGTGTTTCTTTGATCAATAAAATCATGAACACTTTCCACGCTGCGCTTTGGTCCACTCATTCCGACGAGAGCCGTTACAAGTATCTATAATAGTATCTATGGTAGTAGCTATAGGAGTAGCTACATTAGTATCTATAATAGTATCTATTGTAGTAGCTATAGTAGAGAGAGAGAGAGACAATGAGACATAAAGAGAGAGAGTGGAGGAGACATAGAGAGAGTGGAGGAGACATAGAGAGAGTGGAGGAGACATAGAGAGAGAGTGGAGGAGACATAGAGAGAGAGTGGATGAGACATAGAGAGAGAGTGGAGGAGACAGAGAAAGAGTGGACAAGACATAGAGAGAGAGTGGAGGAGACATAGAGAGAGTGGTGGAGACATAGAGAGAGAGAGTGGAGGAGACATAGAGAGAGAGAGTGGAGGAGACATAGAGAGAGAGAGTGGAGGAGACATAGAGAGAGAGAGTGGAGGAGACATAGAGAGAGAGTGGATGAGACATAGAGAGAGGGGAGGAGACATAGAGAGAGAGAGTGGAGGAGACATAGAGAGAGAGTGGAGGAGACATAGAGAGAGAGAGAGTGGATGAGACATAGAGAGAGAGTGGATGATACAGAGAGAGAGTGGACAAGACATAGAGAGAGAGTGGAGGAGACATAGAGAGAGAGAGTGGAGGAGACATGGAGAGAGAGAGTGGAGGAGACATAGAGAGAGAGTGGATGAGACATAGAGAGAGGGGAGGAGACATAGAGAGAGAGAGTGGAGGAGACATAGAGAGAGAGTGGAGGAGACATAGAGAGAGAGAGAGTGGATGAGACATAGAGAGAGTGGAGGAGACATAGAGAGAGTGGAGGAGACATAGAGAGAGTGGAGGAGACATAGAGAGAGGGAGTGGAGGAGACATAGAGAGAGAGTGGAGGAGACATAGAGAGAGCATTTAAACATCGCATTACATGTCGAGGCCCATGCAGGGTCAGAATCAACAAAAGATTGGACTATTATCTCCAGGGATTATCCCTCGGGAATTACTAACTGCTGCTTTGCCACTGGGAGGGATGAGTGTTAGAGGGACACAGCCATTCCTCAAAGACACACTCACACTCACACACACACATACACTCACACACACACATACAGACAGATATGCATAGACACATGCAACTGTGTACAGACACACACACTAGTGAAAGGACAGCTGCTCATGACAGTGGTTGAGTGCCTTCGGAAAGTATTCAGACTGCTTGGTTTTTTTCACATTTTGTTATGTTACAGCCTTATTCTAAAATTGATCAAATTGTTTTTTTATCCCTCATCAATCTACACACAATACCCAAAATGATTACAAATTTAAACAGAAATAGCACATTTACATAAGTATTCAGACCCTTTACTCAGTACTTTGTTGAAGCACCTTTGGCAGCGATTACAGCCTCGAGTCTTCTTGAGTATGATGCTACAAGCTTGTATTTGGGGAGTTTCTCTAATTTTTCTCTGCAGATCCTTTCAAGCTCTGTCAGGTTGGATGGGGAGCGTCACTGCACAGCTATTTTAAGGTCTCTACAGAGATGTTCGATCGGGTTCAAGTCCAGGCTCTGACTGGGCCACTCAAGGTCATTCAGAGACTTGTCCCAAAGCCACTCCTGTTTTGTCTTAGATGTGTGCTTAGGGTCATTGTCCTGTTGGAACGTGAACCTTCGCCCTACTCTGAGGTCCTGAGTGCTCTGGAGCAGGTTTTCATCAAGGAGCTCTCTGTACTCTGCCTCGTTCATCTTTGCCTCGATCCTGACTAGTCTCCCAGTCCCTGCCACTGACAACATCCCCACAGCATGATGCTGCCACCACCGTGCTTCACCGTAGGGATGGTGCCAGGTTTCCTCCAGACGTGACGCTTGGCATTCAGGACTAAGGGTTCAATCTTGGATTCATCAGACCAGAGAATCTTCTTTATCATGGTCTGAGAGTCCATTTGGTGCCTTTTGGCAAATTCCAAGCGGGATGTCATGTGCCTTTTACTGAGGAGTGACTTCCTTCTGGCCACTACCATAAAGACCTGATTTGGTGGAGTGCTGCAGAGATGGTTGTCCTTCTGGAAGTTTCTCCCATCTCCACAGAGGAACTCTGGAGCTCTGTCAGAGTGACCATTGGATTCATGGGACCTCTCCCTGACCAAGGCACTTCTCACCCGATTGCTCAGATTGGCCGGGCGGCCAGCTCTAGGAAGAGTCTTGGTGGTTCCGAACTTCTTCCATTTAATAATTATGGAGGCCACTGTGTTCTTGGGGACGGTCAATGCTGCTGCAAAAAAAGTGGTACCCCTCCCCAGATCTTTGTCTCGACACAATCCTGTCTCGGAGCTCTACTGACAATTCCTTTGACCCTCATGGCTTGGTCTTTGCTCTGACATGCACTGTCAACTGTGGGACCTTGTATAGACAGGTGTGTGCCTTTCCAAATCATGTCCAATCAATTGAATTTACCACAGGTGGACTCCAATCAAGTTGTAGAAACATCTCAAGGATGATCAATGGAAACAGGATGCACCTGATGTCAGGTGTGCTCCCTCTCCGGCCTCTCGGTCACCAGGCTGCTCGTTATGACGCACACCTGTCACCGTCGTTACGCACACCTGCGCGTCATCAGACTCACCTGGACTCCTTCAGTTCCCTGATTACATTCCCTATATATGTAACTCCCTTTGGTTCTGTCACGATCGTTTGAAGCATACTCAGACCAGCGTGCAGCGTGATCTGGGTTCCACATCTTTATTTAGTGAAACGCACAAAACAATAAAGACTAATCGAAACGTGATGACAAGGGAGTGCCTACATGCAACTACACATAAACAATATCCCACACACACAGGTGGAAACAAGCTACCTAAATATGATCCCCAATTAGAGACAACGATTACCAGCTGCCTCTAATTGGGAATCATACAAAATCTGTCATGTCTTGTTATGTCTGTTCCTGTCCTTTCTCTTCACTCTGTCTCTCTCTGCTGGTCTTTTTAGGTTACCTTCTCTGTCTCTCATTCTTCAGCTGTTCTACATCTCCCCTAACTAGCTCATTCACTCTTTCACACCTGTTCTCTCTTCCCCCTCTGATTAGGTCTCTATTTCTCTCTCTGTTCCTGCTACTTTCAGTGTCTGATTCTTGTTTGTGTTTTTGATGCCAGAAGCAAGCTGTCGTCTCGTTTGCTTCCACCTTGTCCTATCCTGTCGGAGTCTGCCTGGCAGGTGCATCCTGCACTATACTACGTTCTTTTTGTTCCATTGTCAACGTTGGAAGAGGATTTATGCCATTCCTGTTTTTCATTAAAGAACTCTGTTTTCTGTTAAAACCGCTTTTGGGTCTTCACTCAAGTACATAACAGAAGAATCAGACCAAGAATGGACCCAGCGGCTCCGGACCCTTTTCACTCCGCCGTCGAGATCCAGGGAGCGATGCTAGGCAGACACGAGGAGGAATTGTCTGCTGCTCGACATGCCGTTGAGACCCTGGCCGTCCAAGTCTCCGACCTCACAAGACAGGTTCACCAACTCCACCTCGATCCACCGCCCACTTCCAGGGTTTCTGAGTCTCCGGAGCCCAGGATCAACAACCCGCCCTGTTACTCTGGGGAGCCCACTGAGTGCCGCTCATTCCTCACTCAGTGTGATGTGGTGTTCTCTCTCCAGCCCAACACTTACTCCAGGAGCGCAGCCCGCATCGCCTACGTCATTTCTCTCCTTACCGGACGGGCGCGTGAGTGGGGCACGGCAATCTGGGAGGCGAGGGCTGAGTGTATTAACCAGTTTCAGGACTTTAAGGAGGAGATGATACGGGTTTTGACCGTTCTGTTTTTGGGGAGGAGGCTTCCAGGGCCCTGTCTTCCCTATGTCAGGGGAATCGATCCATAACGGATTATTCTATTGAGTTTCGCACTCTCGCTGCCTCTAGTGACTGGAGCAGGCCGGCTTTGCTCGCTCGTTTTCTGGAGGGTCTCCTCGTCGAGGTTAAGGATGAGATCCTCTCCCGGGAGGTTCCTTCCAGTCTGGACTCCTTAATAGCCCTCGCTATTCGCATAGAGCGACGGTTTGATCTTCGTCGCCGAGCTCGTGGAAAGGAGCTCGCGTTCTCCGTTGCTCCCCTCTCCACATCACTGCCACCTGCCGCATCACTGCCACCCTCCTCCGCCGGCTCGGATGCTGAGCCTATGCAGCTGGGGGGTATCCGCATCTCGGCCAAGGAGAAGGAACGGAGAATCACCAATCGCCTCTGTCTCTACTGCGGCTCCGCTGGTCATTTTGTCACCTCATGTCCAGTAAAAGCCAGAGCTCATCAGTAAGGGGAGGGCTACTGGTGAGCGCAACTACTCAGGCCTCTCCTTCTGGATCACGCACTACCTTTCCGGTCCATCTCCGCTGGCCCGGTTCATCTGCTTCCTGCAGTGCCTTGATAGACTCTGGGGCGGAGGGCTGTTTTATGGACGAGACCTGGGCTCGGGAACATGACATTCCTCTCAGACAGTTAGGGAGCCCACGGCCTTGTTCGCTTTAGATGGTAGTTCTCTCCCCAAGATTCAGCGTGAGACGCTGCCTTTAACCCTCACTGTCTCTGGTAATCATAGCGAAACCATTTCTTTTTTAATTTTTCGTTCACCTTTTACACCTGTTGTTTTGGGTCATCCCTGGCTAGTGCGCCATAACCCTTCTATTAATTGGTCTAGTAATACTATCCTATCCTGGAATGTTTCTTGTCATGTGACCTGTTTAATGTCTGCTATCCCTCCTGTTTCCTCTGTCTCTTCTTCACAGGAGGAGCCTGGCGATTTGACAGGGGTGCCGGAGGAGTATCACGATCTGCGCACGGTGTTCAGTCGTTCCAAGGCCACTTCTCTCCCTCCACACCGGTCGTATGACTGTAGTATTGATCTCCTTCCGGGAACTACTCCCCCGGGGTAGATTATACTCTCTGTCGGCTCCCGAACGTAAGGCTCTCGAGGATTATTTGTCGGTTTCGCTCGACGCCGGTACCATAGTCTCCTCCTCCTCTCCCGCCGGAGCGGGGTTTTTTTGTTCAGAAGAAGGACGGGTCCCTGCGCCCATGCGTGGATTATCGAGGCTGAATGACATAACAGTTAAGAATCGTTATCCGCTTCCTCTTATGTCTTCAGCCTTCGAGATCCTGCAGGGAGCCAGGTTTTTCACCAAATTGGACCTTCGTAACGCCTACCATCTCGTGCGCATCAGGGAGGGGGACGAGTGGAAGACGCGTTTAACACTCCGTTAGGGCACTTTGAATACCGGGTTCTTCCTTTCGGCCTCGTTAACGCTCCAGCTGTCTTTCAGGCACTAGTTAACGACGTCCTGAGAGACATGCTGAACATTTTTGTTTTCGTTTACATGGACGATATCCTGATTTTTTCACCGTCTCTCTCGATTCATGTTCAGCACGTGCGACGCGTCCTCCAGCGCCTTTTGGAGAACTGTCTTTATGTGAAGGCTGAGAAGTGCACTTTTCATGCCGCCTCTGTCCCTTTTCTCGGTTCCGTTATTTCCGCTGAGGGCATTAAGATGGATCCCGCTAAGGTCCAGGCTGTCATTGATTGGCCCGTTCCTAAGTCACGCGTCGAGCTGCAGCGCTTTCTGGGCTTCGCTAATTTCTATCGTCGTTTCATCCGTAATTTCGGTCAGGTGGCAGCTCCCCTCACAGCCCTTACTTCTGTTAAGACGTGCTTTAAGTGGTCCGTTTCCGCCCAGGGAGCTTTTGATCTTCTTAAGAATCGTTTTACATCCGCACCTATTCTTGTTACACCTGACATCTCTAGTCAGTTTGTTGTTGAGGTTGACGCGTCAGAGGTGGGCGTGGGAGCCATTCTTTCTCAGCGCTCTCTCTCTGACGGCAAGGTCCATCCTTGCGCGTTTTTCTCTCATCGCTTATCGCCGTCCAGAACGTAACTATGATGTTGGTAATCGCGAACTGCTCGCCATCCGCTTAGCCCTAGGCGAATGGCGACAGTGGTTGGAGGGGGCGACCGTTCCTTTTGTCGTTTGGACTGACCATAGGAACCTTGAGTACATCCGTTCAGCCAAACGACTTAATGCGCGTCAGGCTCGTTGGGCTCTGTTTTTCGCTCGTTTCGAGTTTGTTATTTCTTATCGTCCGGGCTCAAAGAACACCAAGCCTGATGCTTTATCTCGTCTCTTCAGTTCTTCTGAGGTCTCCACCGACCCCGAGGGGATTCTCCCTGAAGGGCGTGTTGTCGGGTTGACTGTCTGGGGAATTGAGAGGCAGGTAAAGCAAGCACTCGCTCACACTCCGTCGCCGCGAGCTTGTCCTAGGAACCTTCTGTTCGTTCCCGTTCCTACTCGTCCGGCCGTTCTTCAGTGGGCCCACTCTGCCAAGTTAGCCGGCCACCCCGGCGTTTGGGGTACGCTCGCTTCCATTCGCCAGCGTTTCTGGTGGCCCACTCGGGAACGTGACGCGCGTCGATTTGTCGCCGCTTGTTCGGTCTGCGCGCAGACTAAATCTGGGAACTCTCCTCCTGCCGGCCGTCTCAGACCGCTTCCCATTCCCTCTCGACCGTGGTCTCACATCGCTTTAGATTTTATCACCGGACTGCCTTCATCAGCGGGGAAGACAGTTATTCTTACGGTTGTCGATAGATTCTCTAAGGCGGCTCATTTCATTCCTCTCGCTAAGCTCCCTTCTGCTAAGGAGACGGCTCAGATCATTATCGAGAATGTTTTCCGAATTCATGGCCTTCCGTCTGACGTCGTTTCCGACAGAGGCCCGCAGTTCACGTCTCAATTTTGGAGGGAGTTTTGCCGTTTGATTGGGGCTTCCGTCAGTCTCTCGTCCGGCTTTCATCCCCAGTCTAACGGTCCAAGCCGAGCGGGCCAATCAGACTGTTGGTCGCATTTTACGCAGTCTTTCTTTTCGTAACCCTGCGTCTTGGTCAGAACAGCTCCCCTGGGCAGAGTCGCCCACAACTCGCTTCCCTCGTCTGCTACCGGTCTATCTCCTTTTCAGAGTAGCCTCGGGTACCAGCCTCCGCTGTTCTCATCTCAGCTCGCCGAGTCCTGCGTCCCCTCCGCTCAGGCTTTTGTCCAGCGTTGCGAGCGCACCTGGAAGGGGTCAGGTCGGCACTTTGCCGTAATAGGCGCAGACTGTGAGGGCCGCTAATAAGCGTAGGACCAAGAGTCCTAGATATTGTTGCGGTCAGAGAGTATGGCTCTCCACTCAGAACCTTCCCCTTAAGACAGCTTCTCGCAAGTTGGCCCCGCGGTTCATTGGTCTGTTCTGTATTTCCCAGGTCATTAATCCTGTCGCAGTGCGACTTCTTCTCCAGCTATCTTCGTCGCGTTCACCCGGTCTTCCATGTCTCCTGTGTTAAGCCCGTTCTTCGCGCCCCGCTCGTCCCTCCCCCCCCCATCCTTGTCGAGGGCGCACCCATCTACAGGGTTCGTAAGATTTTGGACATGCGCCCTCGGGGCGTGGTCATCAGTACCTAGTGGATTGGGAGGGGTACGGTCCTGAGGAGAGGAGTTGGGTTCCCTCTCGGGACGTGC
>NW_027010423.1:26459-28959 GCF_036934945.1 Oncorhynchus masou masou
ACACAGACACAGACACAGACACAGACACAGACACACACACACACACAGACACACAGACACAGACACACACACACACACACACACACACACACACACACACACACACACACACACACACACACACACACACACACACACACACACACACACACACACACACACACACACACACACACACACACACACACACACACTCCAGGGAGAGTGTATGGAAAAGTTTAGACCACACACACACTCCAGGGATGGTGTATGGAATTACTTGGATTCTACCCCATTCCACTTTGTGGGTGTATTTGATTAGTCATGGTTTCACTGAATGGTTGAAACAGAGGTTGAGTATTATCTTGAGGGGATAAGAAAGAGAGCCCTCCTGAAGTTCTGGATTAACAGCCTCTGTCTTGTGTCTCTGTTTGTTAGTCTTTCTCTCTCTTTCTCTCTCTTTCTCTCTCTCTCTCTCTCTCTCTCTCTCTCTCTCTCTCTCTCTCTCTCTCTCTCTCTCTCTCTCTCTCTCTCTCTCTCTCTCTCTCTATCTCTCTCTCTCTCTCTCTCAAATTCAAATTCAAATTCAAATTCAAGCTGCTTTATTGGCATGAAAAACATTGTGTCAATATTGCCAAAGCAACAATGTATACAATATACATTGTAACAAAATTCTAAATGATAGCAAATATAAAATATAAAAGTGTAGTAAATAATAATACAAAATTAAATACAAAAATAATAATAATTACAGTAATAACAATAATAGCAATAACAATTAAGTTACTGCTTACTATGCAGATGTTATTATTCAGTGTCCCTCAGGCTATGGCAGGAAAATACATATTTGGCTGCAAGAGGAGCCATTGCTCCTTCGCCCATGAGTATTCTTAGTTTTTCCTCTGTGTTCAATTTGTAAAAATTTGGAATATGTTTAGTAATTTCTGTGAATAATGAATCTCTTTGTGAGGAATATTTATCACAGTAAAGGAGAAAGTGCATCTCTGTCTCTACCTCCCCTGTTATGCAGTGACCACATACACGCTCCTCTTTGGGTAGCCATGTCTTTTTATGTCTGCCGGTTTCTATTGCCAATCGGTGGTCACTCAGCCTGTACTTGGTAAGGATCTGTCTCTGCTTCGTATCTCTGACAGAGTAGAGATAATCAGCCAATTCATATTCTCTGTTTAGGGTCAGATAGCAATTTAGTCGGCTTTGGGATTTTGTTTCATTTTTCCAATGTTGTAAATATGATTCCTTTGATTGGTTCATGATTTTGCTTATTGGAATTCTTTCTTTTGAAGCAGTGCTGGTGTCAGCTTGGTTGGTGAGGTCCAACACCAGCTGACTGAGAGGGCTCGTTTCTGGGCTCAGCTCTTGGGTTTGAAGTGATTTAAATTGCAGACTTGAATTTGGACTTGAATTCAGATGTAGCCAAAATTTTAATGATCTTTTCTGTATTTTCATTATTACTGGAAAACGGCCCAATTCTGCCCTACATGCATTAGTTGGTGTATTTCTCTGGACTTGTAGGATTTTCCGACAGAATTCTGCATGTAGGGCTTCAATTGGATGTTTGTCCCACATTTTAAAGTCCAGTTTATTGAGTGGCCCCCAAACCTCACTTCCATAAAGAGCTATTGGTAGGATTACACTGTCAAATATTTTAGTCCAAATTCTAATTGGGATGTTGATTTTGAATAATTTCATTTTTATTGCATACATTGCTCTGCGGGCTTTTTCTTTGAGTGCATTCACTGCCGTATTAAAGTTTCCCGATGCAGATATGGTCAGACCAAGATAGGTGTAATTTTTTGTGTGTTCAATTAATGTGTTGTTCAGGGTGAATTCATATTTGTGTTTCTGACATCTGGGTTTTTTTTGGAAAATCATGATTTTAGTTTTTTGGAAATTTACTGCCAGGGCCCAATTATGGCAATATTGCTCGAGAATATTAATTTTCTGTTGAAGACCTTCTTTGGTTGGTGATAGAAGTACCACGTCATCAGCATATAGCAGGTATTTCACCTCTGTGTCAAATAGTGTGAGTCCTGGGGCTGGAGATTGGTCCAACATGTCTGCTAATTCATTGATATAAATGTTGAAAAGATTTGGACTCAAACTGCAGCCTTGTCTCACACCTCGACATTGTGAAAAAAATTCTGTTCTTTGGTTTTTGATTTTTATTGCACACTTGTTTTCTGTGTACATACATTTTATTAAGTCATATACCTTACCACCAAGCCCACTTTGTAGAATTTTGTAGAATAGCCCTTCGTGCCAAATCGAATCAAATGCTTTTTTAAAGTCAATAAAGCAAGCAAAGATTTTGCCCTCTTTTTTTTTTTGGTGGACGTGTTTATTAATTAGTGTGTGTAAGGTGTATATATGGTCAGTAGTGCGATGGTTAGGGAGAAAGCCAATTTGACATTTACTTATTACATTTTTTCTTGAAGAAAGGTTTGAATTCTTGAATTCAAAATGCTACAGAAAATCTTTCCCAAGTTACTGTTTACGCAAA
>NW_027010424.1:0-31980 GCF_036934945.1 Oncorhynchus masou masou
TCTCTGCTCCTCTCCTCTCTGCCCCTCTCTGCTCCTCTCCTCTCTGCCCCCCTCTCCACCCCTCTCTGCTCCTCTCCTCTCTGCCCCCTCTCCACCTCTCCTCTCTGCCCCCTCTCCACCTCTCCTCTCTCCCCCCCTCTCCACCTCTCCGCTCTCCACCTCTCTCCACCTCTCCGCTCTCCACCTCTCCTCTCTGCCCACCTCTCCTCTCTGCCCCTCTCCGCTCCTCTCCTCTCTGCCCCTCTCTGCTCCTCTGCTCCTCTCCTCTCTGCCCCTCTCTGCTCCTCTCCTCTCTGCCCCTCTCTGCTCCTCTCTGCTCCTCTCCTCTCTGCCCCTCTCTGCTCCTCTCCTCTCTGCCCCTCTCTGCTCCTCTCCTCTCTGCCCCTCTCTGCTCCTCTCCTCTCTGCCCCCCCTCTCCGCTCTCCCCCTCTCCACCTCTCCGCTCTCCCCCCTCTCCACCTCTCCGCTCTCCCCCCTCTCCACCTCTCCGCTCTCCCCCCTCTCCACCTCTCCGCTCTCCCCCCCTCTCCACCTCTCCGCTCTCCACCTCTCCGCTCTCCACCTCTCCGCTCTCCACCTCTCCGCTCTCCACCTCTCCACCTCTCCGCTCTCCACCTCTCCACCTCTCCTCTCTGCCCACCTCTCCTCTCTGCCCCTCTCCACCTCTCCTCTCTGCCCCTCTCCTCTCTGCCCCTCTCCACCTCTCCTCTCTGCCCCTCTCCACCTCTCCTCTCTGCCCCTCTCCTCTCTGCCCCTCTCCACCTCTCCTCTCTGCCCCTCTCCACCTCTCCTCTCTGCCCCTCTCCTCTCTGCCCCCCTCTCCTCCTCCTCTCTGCCCCTCTCCACATCTCCTCTCTGCCCCTCTCCTCTCTGCCCCTCTCCACCTCTCCCTCTCTGCCCCTCTCCACCTCTCCTCTCTGCCCCTCTCCACCTCTCCTCTCTGCCCCTCTCCACCTCTCCTCTCTGCCCCTCTCCTCTCTGTGATGGTCATGAACTGCTACTTTAGCTGAGTCATGGTTCTCTGGGCAGGAAGGCTGCTTCTCTCCTCTCCACCTCTCCTCTCTGCCCCTCTCCACCTCTCCTCTCTGCCCCTCTCTGCCCCTCTCCTCTCTGCCCCTCTCCTCTCTGCCCCTCTCCTCTCTGCCCCTCTCCTCTCTGCCCCTCTCCTCTCTGCCCCTCTCCTCTCTGCCCCTCTCCTCCTCTCTGCCCCTCTCCACCTCTCCTCTCTGCCCCTCTCCTCTCTGTGATGGTCATGAACTGCTGCTTTAGCTGAGTCATGGTTCTCTGGGCAGGAAGGCTGCTTCTCTCCTCTCTGCCCCTCTCCTCTCTGCCCCTCTCCACCTCTCCTCTCTGTGATGGTCATGAACTGCTGCTTTAGCTGAGTCATGGTTCTCTGGGCAGGAAGGCTGCTTCTCTCCTCTCTGCCCCTCTCCTCTCTGCCCCTCTCCACCTCTCCTCTCTGTGATGGTCATGAACTGCTGCTTTAGCTGAGTCATGGTTCTCTGGGCAGGAAGGCTGCTTCTCTCCTCTCTGCCCCTCTCCTCTCTGCCCCTCTCCACCTCTCCTCTCTGTGATGGTCATGAACTGCTGCTTTAGCTGAGTCATGGTTCTCTGGGCAGGAAGGCTGCTTCTCTCCTCTCTGCCCCTCTCCTCTCTGCCCCCTCTCCACCTCTCCTCTCTGTGATGGTCATGAACTGCTGCTTTAGCTGAGTCATGGTTCTCTGGGCAGGAAGGCTGCTTCTCTCCTCTCTGCCCCTCTCCTCTCTGCCCCTCTCCACCTCTCCTCTCTGTGATGGTCATGAACTGCTGCTTTAGCTGAGTCATGGTTCTCTGGGCAGGAAGGCTGCTTCTCTCCTCTCTGCCCCTCTCCTCTCTGCCCCTCTCCACCTCTCCTCTCTGTGATGGTCATGAACTGCTGCTTTAGCTGAGTCATGGTTCTCTGGGCAGGAAGGCTGCTTCTCTCCTCTCTGCCCCTCTCCTCTCTGCCCCTCTCCACCTCTCCTCTCTGTGATGGTCATGAACTGCTGCTTTAGCTGAGTCATGGTTCTCTGGGCAGGAAGGCTGCTTCTCTCCTCTCCACCTGGACTCAGCCTGTGCTTTGCTCCGCTCTGGCTATAGGTACTGACCATGATGTATGTTAAATTACTGTTACAGACAGGTAGGTGGGCAGGCGGGCGGGCAGGTAGGCGGGCAGGTAAGCGGGCGGGCGGGTAAGCGGGCAGGTAAGCGGGCAGGCAGGCGGGCTGGTGGGCGGACAGGTAAGCGGGCGGGCGGGTAAGCGGACAGACATGTTCTGTCAGATAAAGGCAGTGCAGTAGCTATGTGCCCCCCCCGAGACCGAGAGTCTTCAGTTCTTTTAAACTCTTTCCATATAGACACAACCTGGGTGTTTTTATCAGATTAACTCCTTATTCACTGAGCTTGTCTGATGCTTTAAGCGCACTGTTTGATGAAGTAATTAAGACACACAAATGACTAGAGGGAGTCAGAGATCAAGATAAAAACAAATAGCGTAGTGTTATAAGTTGAGTTTTACGTCAACATTTGCCATGTCGAGACTGCCATGTCGGAGTTAATGAATCAATTATACAAGCATCCAATCCGTTTCACTTAGTTTTTTACCAATCAAACTACATAACATAATGGTAGTCCGTTTATTTGAAGGGTAAATCAAGATGTAACCTAGGTCTCTCCACAATACAGGTGAATGCATATTCAATAGGACTGTTAGCTTTGAGTCTGTTTCTCTTCCGTTTAGGACTTATTGTGCTGATCAAAAACCTCCTGAATAGAAGTTTATTTTGATAAAATGTGAGTGGTTTCTTTCACCGGTGACAATGTCATTCACAGAGCCACAACTCAGCCCAGCCTCCTAGTGGTTCCTCAGGACTGACTAGAGTCAGTATGAGAGGGGAGATGACATGGTACAGTCCAGACTAGAGTCAGTATGAGAGGGGTGATAACATGGTACAGTCCAGACTAGAGTCAGTATGAGAGAGGAGATGACATGGTACAGTCCAGACTAGAGTCAGTATGAGAGGGGAGATAACATGGTACAGTCCAGACTAGAGTCAGTATGAGAGGGGTGATAACATGGTACAGTCCAGACTAGAGTCAGTATGAGAGGGGAGATAACATGGTACAGTCCAGACTCCCAGTGGTTCCTCAGGACAGACTAGAGTCAGTATGAGAGAGGAGATAACATGGTACAGTCCAGACTCCCAGTGGTTCCTCAGTCCAGACTAGAGTCAGTATGAGAGGGGAGATAACATGGTACAGTCCAGACTAGAGTCAGTATGAGAGGGGAGATAACATGGTACAGTCCAGACTCCCAGTGGTTCCTCAGTCCAGACTAGAGTCAGTATGAGAGGGGTGATAACATGGTACAGTCCAGACTCCCAGTGGTTCCTCAGTCCAGACTAGAGTCAGTATGAGAGGGGAGATAACATGGTACAGTCCAGACTAGAGTCAGTATGAGAGGGGAGATAACATGGTACAGTCCAGACTAGAGTCAGTATGAGAGGGGAGATAACATGGTACAGTCCAGACTAGAGGCAGTATGAGAGGGGAGATAACATGGTACAGTCCAGACTAGAGGCAGTATGAGAGGGGAGATAACATGGTACAGTCCAGACTAGAGTCAGTATGAGAGAGGAGATAACATGGTACAGTCCAGACTAGAGTCAGTATGAGAGAGGAGATAACATGGTACAGTCCAGACTAGAGTCAGTATGAGAGAGGAGATAACATGGTACAGTCCAGACTAGAGTCAGTATGAGAGGGGAGATAACATGGTACAGTCCAGACTAGAGGCAGTATGAGAGGGGAGATAACATGGTACATTCCAGACTCCCAGTGGTTCCTCAGGACAGACTAGAGTCAGTATGAGAGAGAGAGAGGAGATAACATGGTACAGTCCAGACTAGAGTCAGTATGAGAGGGGAGATAACATGGTACAGTCCAGACTAGAGGCAGTATGAGAGAGGAGATAACATGGTACAGTCCAGACTCCCAGTGGTCCCTCAGGACAGACTAGAGTCAGTATGAGAGAGGAGATAACATGGTACAGTCCAGACTCCCAGTGGTTCCTCAGGACAGACTAGAGTCAGTATGAGAGGGGAGATAACATGGTACAGTCCAGACTCCCAGTGGTTCCTCAGGACAGACTAGAGTCAGTATGAGAGGGGAGATAACATGGTACAGTCCAGACTCCCAGTGGTCCCTCAGGACAGACTAGAGTCAGTATGAGAGAGGAGATAACATGGTACAGTCCAGACTAGAGTCAGTATGAGAGGGGAGATGACATGGTACAGTCCAGACTAGAGGCAGTATGAGAGAGGAGATAACATGGTACAGTCCAGACTCCCAGTGGTTCCTCAGGACAGACTAGAGTCAGTATGAGAGGGGAGATAACATGGTACAGTCCAGACTCCCAGTGGTTCCTCAGGACAGACTAGAGTCAGTATGAGAGAGGAGATAACATGGTACAGTCCAGACTAGAGTCAGTATGAGAGAGGAGATAACATGGTACAGTCCAGACTCCCAGTGGTTCCTCAGGACAGACTAGAGTCAGTATGAGAGAGGAGATAACATGGTACAGTCCAGACTAGAGTCAGTATGAGAGAGGAGATAACATGGTACAGTCCAGACTCCCAGTGGTTCCTCAGGACAGACTAGAGTCAGTATGAGAGAGGAGATAACATGGTACAGTCCAGACTAGAGTCAGTATGAGAGGGGAGATGACATGGTACAGTCCAGACTAGAGGCAGTATGAGAGAGGAGATAACATGGTACAGTCCAGACTAGAGATAACATGGTACAGTCCAGACTCCCAGTGGTTCCTCAGGACAGACTAGAGTCAGTATGAGAGGGGAGATAACATGGTACAGTCCAGACTCCCAGTGGTTCCTCAGGACAGACTAGAGTCAGTATGAGAGAGGAGATAACATGGTACAGTCCAGACTCCCAGTGGTTCCTCAGGACAGACTAGAGTCAGTATGAGAGAGGAGATAACATGGTACAGTCCAGACTAGAGTCAGTATGAGAGAGGAGATAACATGGTACAGTCCAGACTCCCAGTGGTTCCTCAGGACAGACTAGAGTCAGTATGAGAGAGGAGATAACATGGTACAGTCCAGACTAGAGGCAGTATGAGAGAGGAGATAACATGGTACAGTCCAGACTAGAGTCAGTATGAGAGAGGAGATAACATGGTACAGTCCAGACTCCCAGTGGTTCCTCAGGACAGACTAGAGTCAGTATGAGAGGGGAGATAACATGGTACAGTCCAGACTAGAGTCAGTATGAGAGGGGAGATGACATGGTACAGTCCAGACTAGAGTCAGTATGAGAGGGGAGATGACATGGTACAGTCCAGACTAGAGGCAGTATGAGAGAGGAGATAACATGGTACAGTCCAGACTAGAGGCAGTATGAGAGAGAGAGGAGATAACATGGTACAGTCCAGACTAGAGATAACATGGTACAGTCCAGACTCCCAGTGGTTCCTCAGGACAGACTAGAGTCAGTATGAGAGAGGAGATAACATGGTACAGTCCAGACTAGAGTCAGTATGAGAGAGGAGATAACATGGTACAGTCCAGACTAGAGTCAGTATGAGAGAGAGAGGAGATAACATGGTACAGTCCAGACTAGAGATAACATGGTACAGTCCAGACTCCCAGTGGTTCCTCAGGACAGACTAGAGTCAGTATGAGAGAGGAGATAACATGGTACAGTCCAGACTAGAGTCAGTATGAGAGGGGAGATGACATGGTACAGTCCAGACTAGAGGCAGTATGAGAGAGGAGATAACATGGTACAGTCCAGACTAGAGGCAGTATGAGAGAGAGAGGAGATAACATGGTACAGTCCAGACTAGAGATAACATGGTACAGTCCAGACTCCCAGTGGTTCCTCAGGACAGACTAGAGTCAGTATGAGAGGGGAGATGACATGGTACAGTCCAGACTAGAGGCAGTATGAGAGGGGAGATAACATGGTACAGTCCAGACTAGAGGCAGTATGAGAGAGAGAGGAGATAACATGGTACAGTCCAGACTCCCAGTGGTTCCTCAGGACAGACTAGAGTCAGTATGAGAGGGGAGATAACATGGTACAGTCCAGACTAGAGTCAGTATGAGAGAGGAGATAACATGGTACAGTCCAGACTCCCAGTGGTTCCTCAGGACAGACTAGAGTCAGTATGAGAGAGGAGATAACATGGTACAGTCCAGACTCCCAGTGGTTCCTCAGGACAGACTAGAGTCAGTATGAGAGAGGAGATAACATGGTACAGTCCAGACTAGAGTCAGTATGAGAGAGGAGATAACATGGTACAGTCCAGACTCCCAGTGGTTCCTCAGGACAGACTAGAGTCAGTATGAGAGAGGAGATAACATGGTACAGTCCAGACTAGAGTCATTATGAGAGAGGAGATAACATGGTACAGTCCAGACTCCCAGAGGTTCCTCAGGACAGACTAGAGTCAGTATGAGAGAGGAGATAACATGGTACAGTCCAGACTCCCAGTGGTTCCTCAGGACAGACTAGAGTCAGTATGAGAGAGGAGATAACATGGTACAGTCCAGACTAGAGTCAGTATGAGAGAGGAGATAACATGGTACAGTCCAGACTCCCAGTGGTTCCTCAGGACAGACTAGAGTCAGTATGAGAGAGGAGATAACATGGTACAGTCCAGACTAGAGGCAGTATGAGAGAGGAGATAACATGGTACAGTCCAGACTAGAGTCAGTATGAGAGAGGAGATAACATGGTACAGTCCAGACTCCCAGTGGTCCCTCAGGACAGACTAGAGTCAGTATGAGAGGGGAGATAACATGGTACAGTCCAGACTAGAGGCAGTATGAGAGAGGAGATAACATGGTACAGTCCAGACTCCCAGTGGTCCCTCAGGACAGACTAGAGTCAGTATGAGAGAGGAGATAACATGGTACAGTCCAGACTAGAGTCAGTATGAGAGAGGAGATTACATGGTACAGTCCAGACTAGAGTCAGTATGAGAGAGGAGATAACATGGTACAGTCCAGACTCCCAGTGGTCCCTCAGGACAGACTAGAGTCAGTATGAGAGAGGAGATAACATGGTACAGTCCAGACTAGAGGCAGTATGAGAGAGAGAGGAGATAACATGGTACAGTCCAGACTCCCAGTGGTTCCTCAGGACAGACTAGAGTCAGTATGAGAGAGGAGATAACATGGTACAGTCCAGACTCCCAGAGGTTCCTCAGGACAGATGAGAGGCAGTATGAGAGAGGAGATAACATGGTACAGTCCAGACTAGAGTCAGTATGAGAGGGGAGATAACATGGTACAGTCCAGACTAGAGGCAGTATGAGAGAGGAGATAACATGGTACAGTCCAGACTCCCAGTGGTCCCTCAGGACAGACTAGAGTCAGTATGAGAGAGGAGATAACATGGTACAGTCCAGACTCCCAGTGGTTCCTCAGGACAGACTAGAGTCAGTATGAGAGGGGAGATAACATGGTACAGTCCAGACTCCCAGTGGTCCCTCAGGACAGACTAGAGTCAGTATGAGAGAGGAGATAACATGGTACAGTCCAGACTCCCAGTGGTCCCTCAGGACAGACTAGAGTCAGTATGAGAGAGGAGATAACATGGTACAGTCCAGACTAGAGGCAGTATGAGAGGGGAGATAACATGGTACAGTCCAGACTAGAGGCAGTATGAGAGAGAGAGGAGATAACATGGTACAGTCCAGACTAGAGGCAGTATGAGAGAGAGAGGAGATAACATGGTACAGTCCAGACTCCCAGTGGTTCCTCAGGACAGACTAGAGTCAGTATGAGAGAGGAGATAACATGGTACAGTCCAGACTAGAGTCAGTATGAGAGAGGAGATAACATGGTACAGTCCAGACTAGAGTCAGTATGAGAGAGGAGATAACATGGTACAGTCCAGACTAGAGTCAGTATGAGAGAGGAGATAACATGGTACAGTCCAGACTAGAGTCAGTATGAGAGAGGAGATAACATGGTACAGTCCAGACTAGAGTCAGTATGAGAGAGGAGATAACATGGTACAGTCCAGACTAGAGGCAGTATGAGAGAGGAGATAACATGGTACAGTCCAGACTAGAGGCAGTATGAGAGAGAGAGGAGATAACATGGTACAGTCCAGACTAGAGATAACATGGTACAGTCCAGACTCCCAGTGGTTCCTCAGGACAGACTAGAGTCAGTATGAGAGAGGAGATGACATGGTACAGTCCAGACTAGAGGCAGTATGAGAGGGGAGATAACATGGTACAGTCCAGACTAGAGATAACATGGTACAGTCCAGACTAGAGATAACATGGTACAGTCCAGACTCCCAGTGGTTCCTCAGGACAGACTAGAGTCAGTATGAGAGGGGAGATAACATGGTACAGTCCAGACTCCCAGTGGTTCCTCAGGACAGACTAGAGTCAGTATGAGAGAGGAGATAACATGGTACAGTCCAGACTCCCAGTGGTTCCTCAGGACAGACTAGAGTCAGTATGAGAGAGGAGATAACATGGTACAGTCCAGACTAGAGTCAGTATGAGAGAGGAGATTACATGGTACAGTCCAGACTAGAGTCAGTATGAGAGAGGAGATAACATGGTACAGTCCAGACTAGAGTCAGTATGAGAGAGGAGATAACATGGTACAGTCCAGACTCCCAGTGGTTCCTCAGGACAGACTAGAGTCAGTATGAGAGAGGAGATAACATGGTACAGTCCAGACTAGAGGCAGTATGAGAGAGGAGATAACATGGTACAGTCCAGACTAGAGTCAGTATGAGAGAGGAGATAACATGGTACAGTCCAGACTCCCAGTGGTTCCTCAGGACAGACTAGAGTCAGTATGAGAGGGGAGATAACATGGTACAGTCCAGACTAGAGGCAGTATGAGAGAGGAGATAACATGGTACAGTCCAGACTCCCAGTGGTCCCTCAGGACAGACTAGAGTCAGTATGAGAGAGGAGATAACATGGTACAGTCCAGACTAGAGTCAGTATGAGAGAGGAGATTACATGGTACAGTCCAGACTAGAGTCAGTATGAGAGAGGAGATAACATGGTACAGTCCAGACTCCCAGTGGTCCCTCAGGACAGACTAGAGTCAGTATGAGAGAGGAGATAACATGGTACAGTCCAGACTAGAGGCAGTATGAGAGAGAGAGGAGATAACATGGTACAGTCCAGACTAGAGGCAGTATGAGAGAGAGAGGAGATAACATGGTACAGTCCAGACTCCCAGAGGTTCCTCAGGACAGATGAGAGGCAGTATGAGAGAGGAGATAACATGGTACAGTCCAGACTCCCAGAGGTTCCTCAGGACAGACTAGAGTCAGTATGAGAGAGGAGATAACATGGTACAGTCCAGACTCCCAGTGGTTCCTCAGGACAGACTAGAGTCAGTATGAGAGAGGAGATAACATGGTACAGTCCAGACTAGAGGCAGTATGAGAGAGGAGATTACATGGTACAGTCCAGACTAGAGTCAGTATGAGAGAGGAGATAACATGGTACAGTCCAGACTAGAGTCAGTATGAGAGAGGAGATAACATGGTACAGTCCAGACTCCCAGAGGTTCCTCAGGACAGATGAGAGGCAGTATGAGAGAGGAGATAACATGGTACAGTCCAGACTCCCAGTGGTTCCTCAGGACAGACTAGAGTCAGTATGAGAGAGGAGATAACATGGTACAGTCCAGACTCCCAGTGGTTCCTCAGGACAGACTAGAGTCAGTATGAGAGAGGAGATAACATGGTACAGTCCAGACTAGAGTCAGTATGAGAGGGGAGATAACATGGTACAGTCCAGACTAGAGGCAGTATGAGAGAGGAGATAACATGGTACAGTCCAGACTAGAGTCAGTATGAGAGGAGATAACATGGTACAGTCCAGACTCCCAGTGGTTCCTCAGGACAGACTAGAGTCAGTATGAGAGAGGAGATAACATGGTACAGTCCAGACTAGAGTCAGTATGAGAGAGGAGATAACATGGTACAGTCCAGACTAGAGGCAGTATGAGAGAGGAGATAACATGGTACAGTCCAGACTCCCAGTGGTTCCTCAGGACAGACTAGAGTCAGTATGAGAGGGGAGATAACATGGTACAGTCCAGACTCCCAGTGGTCCCTCAGGACAGACTAGAGTCAGTATGAGAGAGGAGATAACATGGTACAGTCCAGACTCCCAGTGGTCCCTCAGGACAGACTAGAGTCAGTATGAGAGAGAGATAACATGGTACAGTCCAGACTCCCAGTGGTCCCTCAGGACAGACTAGAGTCAGTATGAGAGAGGAGATAACATGGTACAGTCCAGACTAGAGTCAGTATGAGAGGGGAGATAACATGGTACAGTCCAGACTAGAGTCAGTATGAGAGAGGAGATAACATGGTACAGTCCAGACTCCCAGTGGTTCCTCAGGACAGACTAGAGTCAGTATGAGAGAGGAGATAACATGGTACAGTCCAGACTCCCAGTGGTTCCTCAGGACAGGCTAGAGTCAGTATGAGAGAGGAGATTACATGGTACAGTCCAGACTAGAGTCATTATGAGAGAGGAGATAACATGGTACAGTCCAGACTCCCAGTGGTTCCTCAGGACAGACTAGAGTCAGTATGAGAGGGGAGATAACATGGTACAGTCCAGACTAGAGTCAGTATGAGAGGGGAGATAACATGGTACAGTCCAGACTCCCAGAGGTTCATCAGGACAGACTAGAGTCAGTATGAGAGAGGAGATAACATGGTACAGTCCAGACTAGAGGCAGTATGAGAGAGAGAGAGGAGATAACATGGTACAGTCCAGACTCAGTGCTTCCAACATTGTATCAACTATTCTGGGCCCTCAGTTACCCATGCCAGTGAGCTCCGGACAGACACATCTGTATTTGATCAAGGGGATAAGAAGTAATCTGGTATTTCATGACGTTTCCACTGGATCAGTGCATGTTTCCCTTTCATCCAGAGGCTCGGTCGAAAGGGACAGAGCTGGAAATATTTTAAAAATCCATTGAGAACGATGATAGTTCCTCAATGGATGTAAAAAAACAGACTTGAGGTGATGAAAAAATGTACTTTGAGAAGCTCCCTACAGTTCATTGGTGGTGGTGAGTTTAAGACCGTCAGAAATACTATGACATCACCAAATGGGCACGTTTGCGTGCCGCCTACGTCTGCTTCTAATCGGGTGCATTGACAGGCTCTCCAAACAAAAGACAATTTCATAGATTGACAAGACGTAAATGGAAATAAACCAAAGCTAACGTTTCAGTTGCTAACGTTTCAGTTGCTAACGTTTCAGTTGCTAACGTTTCAGTTGCTAACGTTTCAGTTGCTAACGTTTCAGTTGCTAACGTTTCAGTTGCTAACGTTTCAGTTGCTAACGTTTCAGTTCCTAACGTTTCAGTTCCTAACGTTTCAGTTCCTAACGTTTCAGTTCCTTGCTCAGAACATGAGAACATATCAAAGCTGGTGGTTCCTTTTAACATGAGTCTTCAATATTCCCAGGTAAGAGGTTTTACGTTGTAATTATAATAGGAATTATAGGACTATTTCCCTCTTTACCATTTGTATTTCATTAACCTTTGACTATTGGATGTTCTTATAGGCACTTTAGTATTGCCAGCCTAATCTCAGGAGTTGATAGGCTTGAAGTCATAAACAGCGCTGTGATTCAAGCATCGCTAAGAGCTGCTGGTAAACGCAGTAAAGTTTGAATGAATGCTTACGAGCCTGCTGCTGCCTACCTCCGCTCAGTCAGCCTGCTCTATCAAATATCAAATCATATATTTAATTATAATATAATAAACACAAATATGAGACTTTGGCCATTTAATATTGTCAAATCGGAAACGATCATTTCGAAAAACAGAACGTTTATTCTGTCAGTGAAATCCGGAACTGTTCCGGTGTTTTACAGAACGGGTGGAAACCCTCGTATCCTGACGACACCGCGTGCGCAAGCATTGCAAAATACATTTTGGAGTCTATATTATTAAATTATTGCTCCCGCGCTGCTTGCATGTCAACGAGCGTCTGCGTTGCCAAGGGCTAAAATTAGAAGTCAGTTCTATTTGTGACGCAGATCGCGCTGCAAGTCCTGCCTCTCCCATCTCATTGGTTTATAGAAGCAGATACCCACGTGCCATCTCCTCATTGGTTATACCCACGTGGGTGATTGAAAGAATAACTGTGTTGCCGGTCGTCGTGGTAATACTATGAAGGTTTAGATGCCAATCACCATATAAATTCAAATAAGAAAAAGCCTGGAAAGAGGAGAGATGACTAGAAACGATTCAGTTGAAAGTTTTATATCCCAGGACAAATTAGCAAGTGCAAGCTAGCTAGCTAAATTACCATAAATATTTAATGCTTTTCGACCTGTCCCCAAATTAATATAGTTGGTTCAGTTTGTTTTTTGATATTTTAACCTGCGTGTCGTGATCGCGTTTGGTGTGGGGGACAAAATACATTTATGCACGATGGTGCACGCTCGCAGCCGGTTTGGGTTCCGTGTAAGTCTAAGTATTACTGTTACATTGTACACACAACCGTCAATGTTATGTCATAATTATGTAAAATTCTGGCAAATTAATTGTAGTCTTTGTTAGGAATAAATGGCCTTTCAACAGTTCGCAACAAACTGCTGCATATACCCTGACTCTGCTTACACTGAACGCAAGAGAAGTGACACAATTTCCCGAGTTAATATTGCCTGCTAACATGAATTTCTTTTAACTACATATGCAGGTTTAAAAAGAAATATACTTGTGTATTGATTTTATGAAATGCATTGATATTTTATGGTTAAATACATTCATTATTGCAACGATTGTGCTTTCTTGCAAATGGGTTTTTGGTTAAATCATCAAGTTGAAGTAGGCTATGATTCGTTGATAAATGAACAGGCACCGCATTGCTTATATGCAACGCAGGACAAGCTAGTTTAACTACACATGGTTGATGATATTACTAGGTTAACTCGTGATTATGTGAAGATAAGTTTAATGCTGACTAACAACTTACCTTGGCTCCTTGCTGCACTCGTAACAGCCTGCCCACGCGATGTAATCGGCCATAATCGGCAGATTACTGACATGTTGGGAAAACTTGAAATCGCCTAATTAGTTAGCCATGCCGATTAATCGGTCTACCTCTACTTGGTATGGCAACTGCTTTGCATCCGACTGCAAGGCTGCTACAGAGAGTAGTGCTTACGGCCTAGTAGATCACTTGGTCCAACCTCCCTGCCATCCAGGACCTCTATACCAGGCGGTGTCAGAGGAAGGCCCTAAATGTCAGACTGTTCCCCCAGCACATTGACTCAGTACTGGTACTCTGTGTGTAGATCCATGTTATCGTTACTGTATCTATTTACTTTCTATTACCCATTTATCTCTCTCTGCGTTGTTGGGAAAAGGGCCCGTATGTAAGCAGTTCACTGTTAGTCTACACCTGCTGTTTACAAAGCATGTGACGAATAAAGTTTGATTTGAGACGCAACAATGTGCTGGACAATCTGTCCACACTCCCTCAGATTGAGGTGGGAAGAATGTGGACTTGTTTCCTGTGTGTTGCGTCATAGCCGTTCCCAGTACAGTGCTCACACACGCTGTCCTTGAACGGGGAGGGTCTCGCTAAAGATATGCCCGCTGTAGTCTCACGCACAGAACACACTGTCGCTAAACAGGACGAGAGAGAGGCAGCAGTCGCTTGCGAGTATGACTCCCAGTGCAGTATGGACGGGAACAATGCTGTCACTGTACTCTGCTGCTCTCCCCTGTCCTGTCCCCCCCCTGTCTGTGTGGGAGGACACCTCCATCCTGAAGCTCTCTCTGTTCAACATGGTGGGAGGACACCTCCATCCACACCCTGAAGCTCTCTCTGTTCAACATGGTGGGAGGGACACCTCCATCCTGAAGCTCTCTCTGTTCAACATGGTGGGATGGACACCTCCATCCACACCCTGAAGCTCTCTCTGTTCTACATGGTGGGAGGACACCTCCATCCACACCCTGAAGCTCTCTCTGTTCAACATGGTGGGAGGACACCTCCATCCACACCCTGAAGCTCTCTCTGTTCAACATGGTGGGAGGACTCCTGAAGCTCTCTCTGTTCAACATGGTGGGAGGGACACCTCCATCCTGAAGCTCTCTCTGTTCAACATGGTAGGAGGACACCTCCATCCTGAAGCTCTCTCTGTTCAACATGGTGGGAGGACACCTCCATCCACACCCTGAAGCTCTCTGTTCAACATGGTGGGAGGACACCTCCATCCTGAAGCTCTCTCTGTTCAACATGGTGGGAGGACACCTCCATCCTGAAGCTCTCTCTGTTCAACATGGTGGGATGGACACCTCCATCCACACCCTGAAGCTCTCTGTTCAACATGGTGGGAGGACTCCTGAAGCTCTCTCTGTTCAACATGGTGGGAGGACTCCTGAAGCTCTCTCTGTTCAACATGGTGGGAGGACTCCTGAAGCTCTCTCTGTTCAACATGGTGGGAGGACTCCTGAAGCTCTCTCTGTTCAACATGGTGGGAGGACACCTCCATCCTGAAGCTCTCTCTGTTCAACATGGTGGGATGGACACCTCCATCCACACCCTGAAGCTCTCTCTGTTCAACATGGTGGGATGGACACCTCCATCCTGAAGCTCTCTCTGTTCAACATGGTGGGATGGACACCTCCATCCTGAAGCTCTCTCTGTTCAACATGGTGGGAGGACACCTCCATCCACACCCTGAAGCTCTCTGTTCAACATGGTGGGAGGACTCCTGAAGCTCTCTCTGTTCAACATGGTGGGAGGACACCTCCATCCTGAAGCTCTCTCTGTTCAACATGGTGGGAGGACACCTCCATCCTGAAGCTCTCTCTGTTCAACATGGTGGGAGGACACCTCCATCCACACCCTGAAGCTCTCTGTTCAACATGGTGGGATGGATACCTCCATCCTGAAGCTCTCTCTGTTCAACATGGTGGGAGGACACCTCCATCCTGAAGCTCTCTCTGTTCAACATGGTGGGAGGACACCTCCATCCACACCCTGAAGCTCTCTGTTCAACATGGTGGGATGGACACCTCCATCCTGAAGCTCTCTCTGTTCAACATGGTGGGATGGACACCTCCATCCTGAAGCTCTCTCTGTTCAACATGGTGGGATGGACACCTCCATCCACACCCTGAAGCTCTCTCTGTTCAACATGGTGGGATGGACACCTCCATCCACACCCTGAAGCTCTCTGTTCAACATGGTGGGATGGACACCTCCATCCACACCCTGAAGCTCTCTCTGTTCAACATGGTGGGATGGACACCTCCATCCACACCCTGAAGCTCTCTGTTCAACATGGTGGGATGGACACCTCCATCCACACCCTGAAGCTCTCTGTTCAACATGGTGGGATGGACACCTCCATCCACACCCTGAAGCTCTCTGTTCAACATGGTGGGAGGGACACCTCCATCCACACCCTGAAGCTCTCTGTTCAACATGGTGGGATGGACACCTCCATCCACACCCTGAAGCTCTCTGTTCAACATGGTGGGAGGACACCTCCATCCACACCCTGAAGCTCTCTGTTCAACATGGTGGGATGGACACCTCCATCCTGAAGCTCTCTCTGTTCAACATGGTGGGATGGACACCTCCATCCACACCCTGAAGCTCTCTGTTCAACATGGAGGGAGGACACCTCCATCCACACCCTGAAGCTCTCTGTTCAACATGGTGGGATGGACACCTCCATCCTGAAGCTCTCTCTGTTCAACATGGTGGGATGGACACCTCCATCCACACCCTGAAGCTCTCTCTGTTCAACATGGTGGGATGGACACCTCCATCCACACCCTGAAGCTCTCTGTTCAACATGGTGGGATGGACACCTCCATCCACACCCTGAAGCTCTCTGTTCAACATGGTGGGAGGGACACCTCCATCCACACCCTGATGCTCTCTGTTCAACATGGTGGGAGGACATCTCCATCCACACCCTGAAGCTCTCTCTGTTCAACGTGGTGGGAGGACACCTCCATCCACGCCCTGAAGCTTGAATTCCGTAAACCCGTGCAAGTTGACTGAGAACACGTTCTCATTTACAGCAACGACCTGGGGAATAGTTACAGGGGAGAGGAGATGAATGAGCCAATTGTAAACTGGGGATTATTTGGTGACCGTGATGGTTTGACGGCCAGATTGAGAATTTAGCCAGGATACCAGGGTTAACACCCCTACGATAAGTGCCATGGGATCTTTAATGACCTCCGAGAGTCACGACACCAGAGAGTTTTAACGTCCCATCCGAAAGACAGAACTCTACACAGGGCAGTGGGATATTGTTTAGACCAGAGGAAAGAGTGCCTCCTACTGGCCCTCCAACACCACTTCCAGCAGCATCTGGTCTCCCATCCAGGGACCAACCAGGACCAACCCTGCTTAGCTTCAGAAGCAAGCCAGCAGTAGTATGCAGGGTGGTATGCTGCTGGCTTAGAGGTTTCTGTTTTGTTCCTACAAATGTTTGTCCCTCTACAATGCCCACAAGCCACGCAGGACTCATTGGAACAGTGGATAAGACCAGGAACTAAATCAGACCATCGTTTCGACACAGAAGATCATTCAACATTATAGCTGATCTTCTTCCACCTTACGGATGCATTTCAGTCACATCCAACTGTCTTCAGATTGAAATACTGTCAAAAGCACTGTCAGATTTGATTTGTAATAGACTGTCATAGTCCCAATTTTTTTTTTTTTTATGTTGGTTTTACATTAATTTTTTTCATATCAAAATGTCTGGCCAAAATCTCCTGCTTTTAACACGACCTTCTCTGAAGAAAGTTTTGAAGTGCCACATAACTTGACTGTAAAGAAATGCCGCTTCTGAAGCAGGACGTCCGTCACTTGGTGACCAGAACTGTCAATTAAATAATCTGGAGCTGCCAGAGCGCAGCCCTCTCTGCTGCCAGAGCGCAGCCCTCTCTGCTGCCAGAGCGCAGCCCTCTCTGCTGCCAGAGCGCAGCCCTCTCTGCTGCCAGAGCGCAGCCCTCTCTGCTGCCTGCTTGCAGGCCTCTCTTCTTAACCCCCCCCACAAAAAATACTTTAAAGTTGGTTTAAATACCGTGACTTTCCAAGACGTTTAGTACAAAGAGAATTCCTCTTCTGCCAGGAATCGACTCTGTGTATAGAGCCATCCTGTCAGTCTGTATTTTTGGAATGGAGGAGACTGGTTTAGTTGCTGTACGTCCCGAGAACACATCTTTCATAGCGAGGGACCGAGTGGGGAGGCGCGCGGTTACGCTCGGCCACCAGGCAGATGGAGTCAGAGCTCGGCCACCAGGCAGATGGCTTCAGAACCGCGCGCTAGGCCTCTGTAACCGAAAGCTGTATCTCGCCGTGGAATGCTGTATTTATTGTCTTGCGATGTCTTTCAACTTCAGAAAAGCCTATCATCAATGAATATGATATTTTACACCCAACAGACCGAAGACTGAACACACACGCATCATTACCAAAGAGAAAGAGTAGGCGAGCCATTTACATTTTGCTGGGCCGGTGGAGACAGAACATGGCCAAGATGTTCAAATGTTCATAGATGGCCAGCAGGGTCAGATAATAACAATCACAGTGGTTGTAGAGGGTGCAACAAGTTTTTTTTATTTTTAATTTAACCTTTATTTTACTAGGCAAGTCAGTTAAGAACAAATTCTTATTTTCAATGACGGCCTAGGAACAGTGGGTTAACTGCCTGTTCAGGGGCAGAACGACAGATTTGTTCCTTGTCAGCTCGGGGATTTGAACTTGCAACCTTTCGGTAACTAGTCCAACACTCTAACCACTAGGCTACCCTGCCGCCCCAAGTCAGCACCTCAGGAGTAAATGTCAGTTGGCTTTTCATAGCTGATCATTAAGAGTATCTCTACCGCTCCTGCTGTCTCTGGAGAGTTGAAAACAGCAGGTCTGGGACGGGTAGCACGTCCGGGGAACAGGTCTGGATTCCATAGCCGCAGGCAGAACAGTTGAAACTGGAGCAGCAGCACAGCCAGGTGGACTGGGGACAGCAAGGAGTCATCATGCCAGGTAGTCCTGAGGCATGGTCCTAGGGCTCTGGTCCTCCGAGAGAAAAAGAAAGAATTGGAGAGAGCATACTTAAATTCACACAGGACACTGGATAAGGCAGGAGAAATACTCCAGATATAACAGACTGACCCTAGCCGCCCGACACATAAACTACTGCAGCATAAATACTGGAGGCTGAGACGGGAGGGGTCAGGAGACACTGTGGCCCCATCCGACGATACCCCCAGGCAGGATATAACCCCACCAATGTTGCAACCACATCAGGGGATCGTTTGTGAAAAATCAGACTTGATTGCGTAGTTACCCTTAAATTCCGGTGTGCACCGGCTGTGTTTGGCTAGCGTTGTGCACCGGCTGGACGGCTGTGTTTGGCTAGCGTTGTGCACCGGCTAGACGGCTGTGTTTGGCTAGCGTTGTGCACCGGCCGGATGGCCGTGTTTGGCTGGCGGTGTGCACCGGCCGGATGGCCGTGTTTGGCTAGCGGTGTGCACCGGCCGGATGGCCGTGTTTGGCTATGGCGTGCACCGGCCGGATGGCGTGTTTGGCTAGCGGTGTGCACCGGCCGGATGGCCGTGTTTGGCTAGCGGTGTGCACCGGCCGGATGGCGTGTTTGGCTAGCGGTGTGCACCGGCCGGATGGCCGTGTTTAGCTAGCGGTGTGCTCTGGCCGGATGGCCTTGTTTGGCTAGCGGTGTGCACCGGCCGGATGGCCATCATTAGCATCGCTAACGGCTACACAAAGACGGTTCGGCCATCATTAGCATCGTTAACGGCTACTAAGGGCTACACAGTCTGTCTGGATGGTGATGTATTACATCCTGTCAGTCTGTCTGTCTGGATGGTGATGTATTACATCCAGTCAGTCTGTCTGGATGGATGGATGGTGATGTATTACATCCAGTCAGTCTGTCTGTCTGGATGGATGGTGATGTATTACATCCTGTCTGTCTGTCTGGATGGTGATGTATTACATCCTGTCTGTCTGGATGGATGGTGATGTATTACATCCAGTCAGTCTGTCTGTCTGGATGGATGGTGATGTATTACATCCTGTCTGGATGGATGGTGATGTATTACATCCAGTCTGGATGGATGGTGATGTATTACATCCAGTCTGGATGGATGGTGATGTATTACATCCTGTCTGTCAGTCTGTCTGGATGGATGGTGATGTATTACATCCTGTCTGTCAGTCTGTCTGGATGGTGATGTATTACATCCTGTCAGTCTGTCTGTCTGGATGGTGATGTATTACATCCTGTCAGTCTGTCTGTCTGGATGGTGATGTATTACATCCTGTCAGTCTGTCTGGATGGATGGTGATGTATTACATCCTGTCAGTCTGGATGGATGGTGATGTATTACATCCTGTCAGTCTGGATGGATGGTGATGTATTATATCCTGTCTGGATGGATGGTGATGTATTATATCCTGTCTGGATGGATGGTGATGTATTACATCCTGTCTGTCAGTCTGTCTGTCTGGATGGTGATGTATTACATCCTGTCAGTCTGTCTGGATGGATGGTGATGTATTACATCCTGTCAGTCTGTCTGTCTGGATGGTGATGTATTACATCCTGTCAGTCTGTCTGGATGGATGGTGATGTATTACATCCTGTCAGTCTGGATGGATGGTGATGTATTACATCCTGTCAGTCTGGATGGATGGTGATGTATTATATCCTGTCTGGATGGATGGTGATGTATTATATCCTGTCTGGATGGATGGTGATGTATTACATCCTGTCTGTCAGTCTGTCTGTCTGGATGGTGATGTATTACATCCTGTCAGTCTGTCTGGATGGATGGTGATGTATTACATCCTGTCAGTCTGGATGGATGGTGATGTATTACATCCTGTCAGTCTGTCTGGATGGATGGTGATGTATTACATCCTGTCAGTCTGTCTGGATGGATGGTGATGTATTACATCCTGTCAGTCTGTCTGGATGGATGGTGATGTATTACATCCTGTCAGTCTGGATGGATGGTGATGTATTACATCCTGTCAGTCTGGATGGATGGTGATGTATTACATCCTGTCTGTCTGGATGGATGGTGATGTATTACATCCTGTCAGTCTGTCTGGATGGATGGTGATGTATTACATCCTGTCAGTCTGGATGGATGGTGATGTATTACATCCTGTCAGTCTGGATGGA
This sequence comes from Oncorhynchus masou masou, assembly GCF_036934945.1. Taxonomy (NCBI): domain Eukaryota; kingdom Metazoa; phylum Chordata; class Actinopteri; order Salmoniformes; family Salmonidae; genus Oncorhynchus; species Oncorhynchus masou. The sequence goes on from NW_027010424.1 coordinate 20,255, forward strand.
TGGTGATGTATTACATCCAGTCTGTCTGGATGGATGGTGATGTATTACATCCTGTCTGTCTGGATGGATGGTGATGTATTACATCCTGTCTGTCTGGATGGATGGTGATGTATTACATCCTGTCAGTCTGGATGGATGGTGATGTATTACATCCTGTCAGTCTGTCTGGATGGATGGTGATGTATTACATCCTGTCAGTCTGTCTGGATGGATGGTGATGTATTACATCCTGTCTGTCTGGATGGATGGTGATGTATTACATCCTGTCAGTCTGGATGGATGGTGATGTATTACATCCTGTCTGTCTGGATGGATGGTGATGTATTACATCCTGTCTGGATGGATGGTGATGTATTACATCCTGTCAGTCAGTCTGTCAGTCTGGATGGATGGTGATGTATTACATCCTGTCAGTCTGTCTGGATGGATGGTGATGTATTACATCCTGTCTGTCTGTCTGGATGGATGGTGATGTATTACATCCTGTCTGTCAGTCTGTCTGGATGGATGGTGATGTATTACATCCTGTCTGTCTGGATGGTGATGTATTACATCCTGTCAGTCAGTCTGTCTGGATGGTGATGTATTACATCCTGTCTGGATGGATGGTGATGTATTACATCCTGTCAGTCTGTCTGGATGGATGGTGATGTATTACATCCTGTCTGGATGGATGGTGATGTATTACATCCTGTCTGTCTGGATGGTGATGTATTACATCCTGTCAGTCTGTCTGGATGGATGGTGATGTATTACATCCTGTCAGTCTGTCTGGATGGATGGATGGTGATGTATTACATCCTGTCAGTCAGTCTGTCTGGATGGTGATGTATTACATCCTGTCTGGATGGATGGTGATGTATTACATCCTGTCAGTCTGGATGGATGGTGATGTATTACATCCTGTCAGTCTGGATGGATGGTGATGTATTACATCCTGTCTGTCTGGATGGTGATGTATTACATCCTGTCAGTCTGTCTGGATGGATGGTGATGTATTACATCCTGTCAGTCAGTCTGGATGGATGGTGATGTATTACATCCTGTCAGTCTGTCTGGATGGATGGTGATGTATTACATCCTGTCAGTCAGTCTGGATGGATGGTGATGTATTACATCCTGTCTGTCTGTCTGGATGGATGGTGATGTATTACATCCTGTCAGTCAGTCTGGATGGATGGTGATGTATTACATCCTGTCTGGATGGATGGTGATGTATTACATCCTGTCTGGATGGATGGTGATGTATTACATCCTGTCTGGATGGATGGTGATGTATTACATCCTGTCAGTCTGGATGGATGGTGATGTATTACATCCTGTCAGTCTGGATGGATGGTGATGTATTACATCCTGTCTGGATGGATGGTGATGTATTACATCCTGTCAGTCAGTCTGGATGGATGGTGATGTATTACATCCTGTCTGGATGGATGGATGGTGATGTATTACATCCTGTCTGGATGGATGGATGGTGATGTATTACATCCTGTCTGGATGGATGGATGGTGATGTATTACATCCTGTCTGGATGGATGGTGATGTATTACATCCTGTCTGGATGGATGGTGATGTATTACATCCTGTCAGTCTGTCTGTCTGGATGGATGGTGATGTATTACATCCAGTCTGGATGGATGGTGATGTATTTCATCCTGTCTGGATGGATGGTGATGTATTACATCCTGTCTGGATGGATGGTGATGTATTACATCCTGTCAGTCTGTCTGTCTGGATGGATGGTGATGTATTACATCCTGTCTGTCTGGATGGATGGTGATGTATTACATCCTGTCTGTCTGTCTGGATGGATGGTGATGTATTACATCCAGTCAGAGGTTTAGCTTGCTGCTGCTGATGATCCCAGCTAGACATTCCTCAGCAGTGCCCCGTGGCTCAGGCGGTGAGGTAGAGGGACTATCAGCCATCAGAGAAAGGCATATAGATAGACTAAATATACATCTATAATCTATATAGATAGACTAAATATATAGATAGACTAGAAAAGGCAGATAATGGCCTGGCTGATATTTTTATCTAATTTATCGGTCGTTCTCTAATTTATTGGTCGTTCTCTAATAATTACCGACTGACACTTTTACAGTTCTCATCCTCGTACGCACCGTAGTGACACTGGCAGTGTATGGACCTGGCCTCTTCCCCTGGCTGGACCATGTCAGGGGAACCTCCGGCTCACGTTGTTGATGCTGTGACCTCACACAGCACCTCTACAGGTGCTCTCCATTGAGATGTTACCTCTACTCCAACTGCGACAGTCATCGTTCTGGCTCCTATGTCAATATCTGTCAAATATTATACAGCTGTTGAGCCCCGTCTATCCTCAACATATTAACCCGTGTGTCATAACAGGAAGAGACCAAAGAAAGCCCCGTCTATCCTCAACATATTAACCTGTGTGTTATAGGATTCCTCGTGTGTGTGTGTGTGTGTGTGTGTGTGTGTGTGTGTGTGTGTGTTGTGGCTCTGACTCAACAGGTGTATTGCTGAATACTACAGGCCTTGTTTTCCACGTAGACCTAGTGGCTGGCCAGACTGGTTGGGTTGCCTCGGCTGTGTCGTCAGACAGGAAGTCCGGGTTGGTCTCGTATCTGCTCTTATTACCATCTGACTACAGCCCTCTTTTTTTTCACGGTCAGGTGGACGGGTCAGATCGAAACTGAGAAAATGTCGATCATCTGGAATAACCCCTGAATTTACCGGTCCAATGGTCCAACTCAAACGGTCTCTTTTTATAGCGCCAATCATCTAGGGAGGTCACTCCCTGCATATCAGATCATAGCACCATTAGTCATACTCATAGCTAGATACTGAAGTAATGGGACCAGCGGAAGACGTGATAAGTTGGTCTGCTCTTGAGTTGGAATGACTAATCATCATTATGTACTTAGTACTGCTACTACTCTATCCCCTCCCTGAGTCAGCAGTAGTCTGGTTGTGAGTCACTGTCAGAGAGGCAGAGTTGTCAGAGAGGCAGAGTTGTCAGGTTGTCCAACATGAATAAAAGATGACTAGAGCTTCCACCAGAGTCTGTGCCAAGTTGGGCTCTCCTTTCCTCTCGACCATCACGCCACAGACCCAAATAACACACACAGACCGGGAGCTCGCCAAAGACCACATTGCCTCAGTTGTAGATGACCTTTCACACTGAGGTTTATTTAAGCATGACGTAGTTCTACTTTCCTGACACACTCTTCACCCTGGGCCTTGGTGGGACGTAGCACACCTCTTCACCCTGGGCCTTGGTGGGACGTAGCACACCTCTCACCCCTGGCCTGGGCCTTGGTGGGACGTAGCACACCTCTCACCCCTGGCCTGGGCCTTGGTGGGACGTAGCACACCTCTCACCCCTGGCCTGGGCCTTGGTGGACGTAGCACACCTCTTCACCCTGGGCCTTGGTGGGACGTAGCACACCTCTCCCCCTGGCCTGGGCCTTGGTGGGACGTAGCACACCTCTCACCCCTGGCCTGGGCCTTGGTGGGACGTAGCACACCTCTCACCCCTGGCCTGGGCCTTGGTGGACGTAGCACACCTCTTCACCCTGGGCCTTGGTGGGACGTAGCACACCTCTTCACCCTGGGCCTTGGTGGACGTAGCACACCTCTTCACCCTGGGCCTTGGTGGACGTAGCACACCTCTTCACCCTGGGCCTTGGTGGGACGTAGCACACCTCTCACCCCTGGCCTGGGCCTTGGTGGGACGTAGCACACCTCTCACCCCTGGCCTGGGCCTTGGTGGGACGTAGCACCTCTCACCCCTGGCCTGGGCCTTGGTGGGACGTAGCACACCTCACCCCGGCCTGGGCCTTGGTGGGACGTAGCACACCTCTCACCCCTGGCCTGGGCCTTGGTGGGACGTAGCACACCTCACCCCTGGCCTGGGCCTTGGTGGGACGTAGCACACCTCTCACCCCTGGCCTGGGCCTTGGTGGGACGTAGCACACCTCTCTTTACCCCTGGCCTGGGCCTTGTGGACGTAGCACACCTCTCACCCCTGGCCTGGGCCTTGGTGGGACGTAGCACACCTCTCACCCCTGGCCTGGGCCTTGGTGGGACGTAGCACACCTCTCACCCCTGGCCTGGGCCTTGGTGGGACGTAGCACACCTCTCACCCCTGGCCTGGGCCTTGGTGGGACGTAGCACACCTCTCACCCCTGGCCTGGGCCTTGGTGGGACGTAGCACACCTCTCACCCCTGGCCTGGGCCTTGGTGGGACGTAGCACACCTCTCACCCCTGGCCTGGGCCTTGGTGGGACGTAGCACACCTCTCACCCTGGCCTGGGCCTTGGTGGGACGTAGCACACCTCTCACCCCTGGCCTGGGCCTTGGTGGGACGTAGCACACCTCTTCACCCTGGGCCTTGGTGGGACGTAGCACACCTCTTCACCCTGGGCCTTGGTGGGACGTAGCACACCTCTTCACCCTGGGCCTTGGTGGGACGTAGCACACCTCTTCACCCTGGGCCTTGGTGGACGTAGCACACTCTCACCCCTGGCCTGGGCCTTGGTGGGACGTAGCACACCTCTCACCCCTGGCCTGGGCCTTGGTGGGGACGTAGCACACCTCTCACCCCTGGCCTGGGCCTTGGTGGGACATAGCACACCTCTCACCCTGAGCCTTGGTGGGACGTAGCACACCTCTCACCCCCTGGCCTGGGCCTTGGTGGGACGTAGCACACCTCTTCACCCTGGGCCTTGGTGGGACGTGCACACCTCTCACCCCTGGCCTGGGCCTTGGTGGGACGTAGCACCCTCTCACCCCTGGCCTGGGCCTTGGTGGGACGTAGCACACCTCTTCACCCTGGGCCTTGGTGGGACGTAGCACACCTCTCACCTCTTCACCCTGGGCCTTGGTGGGACGTAGCACACCTCTTCACCCTGGGCCTTGGTGGGACGTAGCACACCTCTCACCCCTGGCCTGGGCCTTGGTGGGACGTAGCACACCTCTCACCCCTGGCCTGGGCCTTGGTGGGACGTAGCACACCTCTTCACCCTGGGCCTTGGTGGGACGTAGCACACCTCTCACCCCTGGCCTGGGCCTTGGTGGGACGTAGCACACCTCTTCACCCTGGGCCTTGGTGGGACGTAGCACACCTCTTCACCCTGGGCCTTGGTGGGACGTAGCACACCTCTCACCCCTGGCCTGGGCCTTGGTGGGACGTAGCACACCTCTTCACCCTGGGCCTTGGTGGGACGTAGCACACCTCTCACCCCTGGCCTGGGCCTTGGTGGGACGTAGCACACCTCGCCACCCCTGGCCTGGGCCTTGGTGGGACGTAGCACACCTCTCACCCCTGGCCTGGGCCTTGGTGGGACGTAGCACACCTCTCACCCCTGGCCTGGGCCTTGGTGGGACGTAGCACACCTCTTCACCCTGGGCCTTGGTGGGACGTAGCACACCTCTTCACCCTGGGCCTTGGTGGGACGTAGCACACCTCTCACCCCTGGCCTGGGCCTTGGTGGGACGTAGCACACCTCTCACCCCTGGCCTGGGCCTTGGTGGGACGTAGCACACCTCTTCACCCTGGGCCTTGGTGGGACGTAGCACACCTCTTCACCCTGGGCCTTGGTGGGACGTAGCACACCTCTTCACCCCTGGCCTGGGCCTCGGTGGGACGTAACACACCTCTTCACCCCTGGCCTGGGCCTTGGTGGGACATAAGTTTGATGTATGTTGTTAATGTAGGACAACCAGCTGATTCTGTCGCTGTGGCTCTCTGTGCCGTGACTTTACCTTTATCAGCTAAGGAGAGAGAAATACTAGGATCCACATGATTTAGGAAATCTTATTTGAGCAATTTGTCTCTCTCTGGCCCAGCACCCCAACAGGCGTGCCAAGTATAATGTGGGTTGGTTGTATGGTGGATGTGAAGTTGGACGGGCCAAGTATAATGTGGGTTAGTTGTATGGTGGATGTGAAGTTGGGCGGGCCAAGTATAATGTGGGTTAGTTGTATGGTGGATGTGAAGTTGGACGGGCCAAGTATAATGTGGGTTGGTTGTATGGTGGATGTGAAGTTGGGCGGGCCAAGTATAATGTGGGTTGGTTGTATGGTGGATGTGAAGTTGGGCGGGCCAAGTATAATGTGGGTTAGTTGTATGGTGGATGTGAAGTTGACGGGCCAAGTATAATGTGGGTTGGTTGTATGGTGGATGTGAAGTTGGGCGGGCCAAGTATAATGTGGGTTGGTTGTATGGTGGATGTGAAGTTGGGCGGGCCAAGTATAATGTGGGTTGGTTGTATGGTGGATGTGAAGTTGAGGGAAGTGCGTCTACGAGAGCCGGAAGTCCTTCTCTGTGGTTTTTCAAAAGCCAGGCTCAGATCAACGTTGCAGTGTTGTCGTTGTTTATAAAATCTAACCCCCTTCATCACACACTAACAAACTGAAATAATATTCTGAACCAAAATATCAACGCAACAATTTTACTGAGTTACACAGTTCATATAAGGAAATCAATTGAAATTAATTCATTAGGCCCTAATCCATGGATTCCACATGACTGGGAATACAGATATGCATCGGTTGTCATGGATACCGTAGAAAAATGGTAGGGGCGTGGATCAGAAAACCAGTCAGTATCTGGTGTGACCACCATTTGTCTCATGCAGCGCGACACATCTCCTTTGCATAGAGTTGATCAGGCTGTTGATTGTGGACTGTGGAATGGTGTTCCACTGCTCTTCAATGGCTGTGTGAAGTTGCTGGAGATTGGCAGGAGCTAGAACAGGTTATCGTACACATTGATCCAGAGCATCCGAAACATGCTCAATGGGTGACACGTTTTCAGGTCTCGTCGGAGATGTTGGATCAGGTTCAAATCCGGGGTCCTGAGCGGTCTGGAGCAGGTTTCATCAAGGATCTCTGTGTAGTTCTCTGTTCATCTTTCCCTTGATCCTGACTAGTCTCCCAGTCCCTGCCTCTGATAAACATCCCCACAGCATGATGCTGCCACCACCATGCTTCACCGTAGGGATGGTGCCAGGTTTTCTCCAGACATGACACTTGTCATTCAGGCCAAAGAGTTCAATCTTGGTTTCATCAGACCAGAGAATCTGCCTTTGGCAAACTCCAAGTGGGCTGTCATGTGCCTTTTACTGAGGAGGGGCTTCCTCTGGCCACTCTACCATAAAGGCCTGGTTTCTGGAGTGCTGCTGAGATGGTTGTCTTTCTGGAAGGTTCTCCCATCTCCACAGAGGAACTCTGGAGCTCTGTCAGAGTGACCATCAGGTTCTTGGTCACCTCCTGACCAAGGCTCTTCTCACCCGATTACTCAGTTTGGCCAGGCAGCCAGCTCTAGGAAGAGTCTTGGTGGTTCCAAACTTCTTCCATTTAAGAACTATGTTCTTGAGGACCTTCAATGCTGCAGAAATGTTTTGGTAGCCTTCCCCAGATCTGTGCCTCGACACAAACCTGTCTCAGGAACTCAACGGGCAATTCCTTCAACCTCATGGTTTGGTTTTTGCTCTGACACGCACTGTCAACTGTGTGACCTTATATAGACAGGTGTCTACCTTTCCAAATCATGTCCAATCAATTGACTTTACCACAGGTGGACTCCAATCAAGTTGTAGAAACATCTCAAGGATGATCAATGGAAACAGGATGCACCTGAGCTCAATTTCAAGTCTCATAGCAAAGAGTCTGTATACTTATGCAAATAAGGTATTTCTGTTGTTTTCGCTTTGTCATTGTGGGGTATTGTGATGTCATTATGGGGTATTGTGATGTCTTTATGGGGTATTGTGATGTCTTTATGGGGTATTGTGTGTAGATGTGGATTTGTTGTTGTATTTAATCCATTTTAGAATAAGGCTGTAAACGTAACAAAATGTGAGAAAAGTCTAGGGGTCTGAATACTTTCCAAAGGCACTGTATATAGTGCATTACTTTTGACCAGGAGAAGTGCACTATATAGGGAATAGGGTGCCATTTGGGATGTAGACTCTGTCCCTCACTCTGGTCTGACATACTTGTTTTAAATAATCTGTTTTGTTTTATTTTAACGTCTACTGAATCGGTGTACCGTCAACGGTACAGTTGTACATTGTAAGCATATATTGTCTTATATGGGCAGAAAGAAGAACAATAATTTAAACTAACTTTAAATTTAAACACCACTGCATTGTCCACATTTACAGTGAACAAAATACCATGCTATTGTTTTGAGGATAGGGCGGGCCAAGTACAGGAACAAACCCTAATCAACTGGTTTGATACATTCACCTCTGAAGGTAAATAACGTACTTACATTCTGTATTTGATTTTGTCATCCTGAGGGTCCCAGAGATAAAATGTAGTGTCGTTTTGTTTGATAAAACCCATCTTTATATCCTAAAAATATCCATGTAGTCTGCCAGGACTTTAGAGTTGGACCATTTTACTCGCGTATACATTTATATTCATTTATACATCCGTTTTATAAATATTTAGCTGTGCTACCTGGAATTGTATTTTAGGAGCACCAGTGTGCCGAGATGAATTAAGTATTCAGGCTTTACTACCTCAAATCTTTTCCATTGTGCTCATTGTAAGAAAAGTCAGCGTAGAGCCCTGTGTGCACGATCGATTTTGTATTTCCATTCGTTCAACTTGCCAAGGAAGAAATCTGTTACCTGTTGGTTTGCACCATTCTTGCCATTCTCCTTTGACCTCTCTCATCAACGAGCTGTTTTCCCCTGTTGGTTTGCACCATTCTTGCCATTCTCCTTTGACCTCTCTCATCAACGAGCTGTTTTCCCCTGTATGACTGCCCGAGTGTCTTTTTGTTTGTTCTTTGGAAAGAAGGCATGAAAGGCCATTTCTGAAAGAATGGATCAGCGATGCCTGGGACCGACGATCATACCGTACCTCAGTCGCTTAGGTCACTCGTTTCTCCCATTTCTAGTGATCAATTGAACAGTAACTGAATGCCTTGATGCCTGTCTGTCTGCTCTATTGAGCAAGCCATGATTTTGTCTGTAGGAGCGAACCATTTTTGTGAATGGGGTGGTGTACCTAATAAACTGTCCGGTAAGTGTATACTTCCACAATAGACCTGTCATGTAATAATAGTAGACAACGCTAGTGTAAATAAACACTAGCTCTTATGTTTACATACAATCTAAACTGGACTTTGTTTATATGTTTTTATCCGTTTCAGCGCAGGGAAGTGAGAGAAATTGGCTGTCAGCGGGTGCTGTTGTGCCTTGTATAGTGAGGACCAGCTGCAGTAACTGTTAGGTCATACTGGAACAAATAGCTGAGGAGCTGTCGAGGTGATTTTTCTCGTACCAGTTGTGAACTGCACAATCCGACAAGATTAGCCTTAAAGGAAAATTCCACCCTAAAAACGATCAAATACGTTTTTTTGTTTTCATTAGTCTATTGTTGACCGCCCCCAAATGTTTTGCTTGTCAGCAATCAGGTTTAAGATATGTCACTTTCCAAATACAGACATCCTACCCATATGATGCATTTTGCATCTCATCATGCTGCGTTTTTCTGTGCTCTACTCACTGTGGTCTGCTGTCGTCTGCTGTGGTCTGCTGTAGTCTGCTGTAGTCTGCTGTGATCTGCTGTAGTCTGCTGTGATCTGCTATGGTCTGCTGTGATCTGCTATGGTCTGCTATGGTCTGCTGTAGTCTGCTGTGGTTTACTGTAGTCTGCTGTAGTCTGCTGTGATCTGCTGTCGTCTGCTGTCGTCTGCTGTCGTCTGCTGTAGTCTGCTGTAGTCTGCTGTAGTCTGCTGTAGTCTGCTATGGTCTACTGTAGTCTGCTGTCGTCTGCTGTAGTCTGCTGTAGTCTGCTGTCGTCTGCTGTAGTCTGCTGTAGTCTGCTGTAGTCTGCTGTGGTCTGCTGTCGTCTGCTGTAGTCTGCTGTAGTCTGCTGTAGTCTGCTGTCGTCTGCTGTGATCTGCTGTAGTCTGCTGTAGTCTGCTGTCGTCTGCTGTGATCTGCTGTAGTCTGCTGTGGTTTACTGTAGTCTACTCACTCTAAATCAAATCAAAATCAGTCACATACACATGGTTAGCAGATGTTAATGCGAGTGTAGCAAAATGCTTGTGTTTCTAGTTCCGACCGTGCAGTAATATCTAACAATTTCACAACAACTACCTAATACACACAAGTGTAAAGGGATGAATATGTACATATACATGTATAGATGAGCGATGGCATAGGCAAGATGCAGTAGATGGTATAGAGTACAGTATGTACATATGAGATGAGTAATGTAGGGTATGTAAACATTATATTAAGGGGCATTGTTTAAAGTGCTACATTTATTACATCCAATTTTAAATATTAAATATTAAAGGGGCTGGAGGTTTGAGTCAGTGTGTTGGCAGGAGCCAACATTACCAATTTGGTAACAGAATTACGCGTTTTAATCACTTAACCAATTTTGGTTGAATTATTATCAGTAAAATCGCTTACTGGTAGGACTACATATCTTTTTTTGTAAACGAGAACTTGTTAAATAAAGGTGAAATAAAAATAATAAACTTGTTACTTCTGTGAACGTTCATTATCCTTGTGAAATTAGAACAGACACTACCAAAAGTATGTGGACACCTGCTCGTTGTACATCTCATTCCCAAATCGTGGGCATGAACATTGCAGCTATAACAGCCTCCACTCTTCTGGGAAGGCTTTCCACTAGATGTTGGAACATTGCTGCTATAACAGCCTCCACTCTTCTGGGAAGGCTTTCCACTAGATGTTGGAACATTGCTGCTATAACAGCCTCCACTCTTCTGGGAAGGCTTTCCACTCAGATGTTGGAACATTGCTGCTATAACAGCCTCCACTCTTCTGGGAAGGCTTTCCACTAGATGTTGGAACCATAACAGCCTCCACTCTTCTGGGAAGGCTTTCCACTAGATGTTGTAACATTGCTGCTATAACAGCCTCCACTCTTCTGGGAAGGCTTTCCACTAGATGTTGGAACATTGCTGCTATAACAGCCTCCACTCTTCTGGGAAGGCTTTCCACTAGATGTTGGAACATTGCTGCTATAACAGCCTCCACTCTTCTGGGAAGGCTTTCCACTAGACGTTGTAACATTGCTGCTACAACAGCCTCCACTCTTCTGGGAAGGCTTTCCACTAGATGTTGGGACATTGCTGCTATAACAGCCTCCACTCTTCTGGGAAGGCTTTCCACTAGATGTTGGAACCTTGCTGTGGGGGACTTGCTTCCATTCAGCCACAAGAGCATTAGTGAGGTCAGGGACTGATGTTGGGTGATTAGGGCCAGGCTCGCAGTCAGCCTTCCAATTCATCCCAAAGGTGTTTGATGGGGTTGAGGTCAGGGCTCTATGCAGGCCAGTCAAGTTCTTCCACACCGATCTCGACAAACCGTTTCTGTATGGACCTCGCTTTGTGCACGGGGGCATGGTCATGTTGGACAGGAAAGGGTCTTCTCCAAATTGTTGCCACAAAGTTGGAAGCACATGACATTGCATGCTGTAGCATTAAGATTTCCCTTCACTGGAACTAAGGGGCCCCAGACCATTATTCCCCCTCCACCAAACTTTACAGTTGGCATTCTGCATTGGGGCAGGTAGCGTTCTCCTGGCATCCGCCAAAACCAAATTTGTCTGTCTTACTGCCAGATGGTGAAGCGTGATTCAACACTCCAGAGAGCGCGTTTCCACTGCTCCAGAGTCCAATGGCGGCGAGCTTTACACCACTCCAGCTAAGGCTTGGCATTGAGCATGGTGATCTGAGG